>NC_140498.1:81165721-81375721 GCF_964271855.1 Acomys minous
CCCTATTCTTAGGTCCAGCCTCCATGTAAATTAAACAGAATTTGTAGGGTGCGACCCAAGTACCTGTATAGTTTTTTTTTTTTTCTAGACAACACTCACATAACATAAGAGAGAGAATGCTAGCACCTGGGATGAGTTTGTCCTTCAAAGAGGAGATGCCATGACAGGCGCCTAGCAACCTTATTTTTGTTCCTTTGTTTAATGAAGATGAAGAGAGGATCTTTTTTTTTTTTTAAGCTTTCAGGCTATTTAAACTTCAGAGTGAAGGGAACTTCTGAAAATTTGAGCACACTGGGCACCCTATATGATATTCACTCATTCAAGTACACATGTATGCACATGTGTAAGCATAGATATGTATATATGCACTCACATGCTCAGATGGGCTCACACATTCATATTCATACACACATACATATGTACATGCATGCATACACATGTAGAAGTGTGCTCCCAGGCACATGCAGTGCGTGCACACATGCATACGTTATACACATACGTGCTCATTTGCACTCACACACACTCTCAGGTATACACATATGTTCACACGTAGACACACGTGTGCTCCCACATATATGCATACATTATTACATACTCAGGCACACACATACACACGCAGCATATTTGTTTTCAGAGATAAGATTGGATGTCTGTCTTCTCAGTAGAGGTATGCCTGAGAAGGAGCCGCACAACCAGATTTAGAGTCTCAGAGATGAAGGCAGCAAAGGCCACTGAAATTAGCAAGGACCAGCACAGAAAAACCGATGTTGCATTTTGACGTCAGCCAGAGAACCTTGGGAGGACCCTGGAGTTCTCAGAAACAGGCGGGTGAGCTCTTGCGACATTGTCTGGCCATACATTCATAGCATCTGGTTTTCAAGAGTGTTGCAGGCACTGGGTGAATTCCCTTCAGAGTACACTTAAAAATCCAGTCATCTTCACTGACCACTCCCATCGGTTCACCCCCACCCACCCCTCAAGAACAAACATGGCTCCCTGCCATGCGCTCACTCTTCCAGATGGGCAGACAGAAGAGTCCCCTCATGGCTTTCCTCACACATATCTCTACTATGAAAAGCCAGCAGTATTCAGTCCATCATTTCTCAGTGGGTAGACGCTACAGCTGCTTTTAGCTCTTCATGCTGCACACAGTGACAGACTATCACCGGAGATGGCTCCGCGACAGAAAGGGCAGGGGGCTCGGGTGAGATGGTTTGTGCCACTGGGAACTGGCTGAAACAACTCATCGTGTGTCTGAGACTTTTTTTTTTGGGATACCCACTGGGTCCCTCCTGCCCCCAGCCCCCATGTGGTCATAGCGTTATAAAGGTCAAGGGGACCGAGGAGAAAACAGGCTGGTATTCAGCAAACTTCTAGCATCCTGTTGGCCAGAGAATATCATGTGACCAACTTCTGCAGGACTCTGCAGAAGTGTCGCTTCACAGGGGCCTCCAGAGAGAATGCTCCTCTGAAGCAAGGCTAGGTAAGGCGAAGTTCTGACGTTTATGAGTAACACCAATTTAATTTCTCTGAAAGTTGCAGCAGTTTAATGTCATCCCTGCTAACAAATTCAAAAATCTCATTTCCCAAATCAATGTCATGGTGAATGTTAATTTGATAAACTTGACAATATTATGGCTAAAAGCTGTCTTTAAAGTCTCTTTTCGCTCATCACTAGTAAGACTAAAATATTTAATTCTGTTCATTTGGTAAATCATAATTCATCTTCTTTATATGCTTTTTTTTTTTCAGCAATGGGATGAACTCAACATCTTATGCATGCTAGGCAACTGTTGTGCCTCTGACCTACACACCATCCCCCTTGGTAGTTTTTGTTTTGAGACATGGTTTCACCAAGCCTCCTTGAACTCGTGTTGTAGCCCTGCCTGGCCTTGCAATCCTCCTGCCTCAGCTTCCTGGTTAGCTGGGGTCGTAGGCCAATTCCATCCTGCTTGGCTTTGATTCTTTTTCTCTTTATTGTTTTCATTATTTTTTCTGTTTATAGGCAAGCTCATTCTATGGTTTGCCAGTGCCGCTTGCACAGGAAACTGCTCGTAACTTCTGCTTCCTAACACTGCCTGTTCTGGAATTCCAGGCTTGGGATATGGCCTCCACATTGGTCACAGCTCCTTCTCTCCATCTGCTTGTGCCACTTTCAGGCTGACCCATGTTTCAGAGTGTCACTGGCTAGTCGCTTCTTGCTGTGCCACAATTCCCATCGTGTTCCTGCACCCTGCCGTGCCTCCCAGCACCCTGCTACATAAACGGCAACACAAGTGCAACCATTGCCTACTTTCCTCGGTGGCCCTTCCTGGCAACACTTTCAGGACACATCTCAGAAGTGTCTGTGGCGTCATAGGAGGTTTGCTGCCCTGATGTGGGCAGTTCCTGATGGATGGAGCAGCACCGAGAGTCCTGCCTTCTCCGTGTGCTCGCCAACCCACTGTGTTGCTTGGTTTTTCTCAGCTTAGTATACACAACCCTTGGGAATCTGTGTTCCTCCCATTGTCCCTCAGGAGAGGACTGACTGTGTTTTCCAGGAAGGTGTGAATCAGAACCAGATGGCCATACCTCGTGCGACAATTCCTTCTTTGCAGCAAAGCTCTTTGCTGGGACATGGACAGGTGGCCCCAGAGCATCTGCAACCTGGATGGCTGGAGAGCCAGTCCCCTCACCCCCCTTATCCATACTCCTCAGTGCAGCAGCAGCAGTACTCTGAAAAACTCTATTACATCCCTGTTTCCAAGCGCTGGTGGCCTCCCGCCTCACACCAGAGAAGTGTCACTGGCCCTGTACCTCCCACACGCGTTAACCTGTGAGGCCTGCTCCGTGTGGCTCCTCCCTTACCCTTGAACTCTGCTCCCTCTCTGAGCACAGAGCAAGAATGTTCCAGATCACTGTCTCAGATCCACCACACCAGGCACTCCTCTCTTCTCACATTCCCTGTTTCAGGATGCATTCTTCTTCACACCTTTTTCTTGTTTCTCCCCCTTTTCATTTAGTCTGGACCCTCCCCAGCCCTTGGGACTATGACATTCAAGGCAGGAGCTGCGCCCCCCCCCCTTTCACTTAATCTTCCCAGGAAAAGCACTCACAGGAACATACCAAATACACCTTACTAATACCTTGGGGTTTCTTTTGAGAACTTTACACATGAGTATAGCATTTATATTATTACCCACTTGCCCATGCAAACTTGCCTGTGTCTCCCAATTCATGGCCTCGCCTGTAGTTATTATTGCTACACACATACACCAGTCTGTATTTTCTATTTGGTTCACTAATGTAACCTACGTTTTCCAGCATGTGATGGGAACGAACTTAGTAGTCAGGTTAATGACATCAGCAGGTCCTACCAGGACCCCCTCTCTCTGGAACTCTAGACTCTCCTCTTCACTCCTGGGTGCTCAGCCAGCAAGAGACTCTTTCTCTAACATTTTAAAAATCAAGATGCTTCAACAGTGGCTAATGACCTTAGATCTTAAAATACATTCTTAAGACAACCTAAACCTTCACATTCAGTCCCTCTTAATAATAATAATAATAATAATAATAATAATAATAATAATAATAACAACAACAACAACAACAACAACAACAACAATAATAATAATAAAGAGTGGCCTCCAGCACATCTGGCAACAACTGGAAGTTGTTCATCCTTGATCGTGATTGGTTGTCACAACTGGGGACTTTAGATAAGGCTTAAAAGGATCAGTTCATGTTGGCTTTGGATGGTGGCTTAAGTTTTCTTTATGGTTATCAGGCTCTTAAGATGGATACCAGCTTTGCTTCCCGTGCAACTGAGAGATAGGCTAGGTTCAATTTTGCTTACTTGCCTTAAAGGATGGTATTTGCCTGCATTCTTGGACTTGGCCTCCCTTTCATGGTGTTGGAACATCCTTCAGTGCACCGTGGCTTATAAGGTCAAAGTTGAACAAAGCCTCGTGGAATATTAATGTGGCAAAGTCAGACAAGAGCTATATTCCTAATTGGGAGAGTGCTAGCTGACTAAAACTAGAACTGACTAGAAAGTGTCATTCAGATGCGTGAGTCCTAAGCCATGCTGGCACGGTCAAGGTCAGAGTGACCCGGCTTAGGTGCCCACTCAGCTCTTCTAGTTTAATTTCCGTTGCTGTGATAAAACACCCTGACCAAACCAAATTACAGACGAAGGAATTACTAGGTTAGAACCCCAGGCTACCGTCCGTCATTGAGGTAAAGGCAAGAACTGAAGCAGCCAGTCAGGAGCAGAGAGAAATGAATGGATCCTTGCTTGCTTGCTTGCTCTCATACACCGTTCTCCTTCCTTGTCTAGACCAGGACCCCTTGCCTAGGGAATGGAGCCTCTCACAGTGGGCCTCGATGGGGCTTCTTATACCAATTAGCAATGAGGACAATCCCGCACAGATGTACCCACAGACCAACCTCATCAAGACAATTGATGATTGTCTTCCTAGGTGATTCTAAGTAGCAAGCTGACATTCAAGACTCAGCAACACAACACCCAATTGCCTGTCACCTAAGGAAGGTGTGAAGCACACCAGGGAGAGATATAGCTGGTGAGAAGCTTTATGGAGTTTGTGTAAGGGGCCTATAATTATATTTAAGTATAGCCTCCATCGCTTGATTGAGCAAACCATGGGAGCATCTTGTATCCTTCCTCATTTTGATTGCTGCAATTCTAACCATTCTGATCCCTGAAAAAGGAATGGACCTTGCATCTCCAAAAGTATTCTGTGCACACGTAGACCTGGACATGCAAGCTGACATACATGCACATAGATATGTACGCCCAGTCACAGCCATCTAGGAGTATTTTATTGGCACAGAGTCATTCTTTGTGCTTCCCCTATTTACTGAGCTCTGTCAGTTGTTCATGGCATGGAGACCAGAGTTGTTAGATGCC
The DNA here is from genome assembly GCF_964271855.1 of Acomys minous. Lineage (NCBI taxonomy): Eukaryota > Metazoa > Chordata > Mammalia > Rodentia > Muridae > Acomys > Acomys minous. The sequence continues at coordinate 81,170,631 of NC_140498.1, forward strand.
CTGTGCTATGGAAGGCAGATCCAGTCAGCAGAGAAAGCCGCCACGCACCCCCACACATTCTCCAAACATCCTCATGGGAACCTGGGGATGAAAAGCTACCTACAGATAGCCGCTTCTCAAACTTAACTTCATTTTACCCATAAGTCAGAAGCATGTCAGCATAGCTCTTCTATGGATGGAAAATTTACGGGCTTCCAACCTTTCATTAAATCAAGGCTGGAGAGGTGACTCGGAAGTTAGGACTGCTTGCTGCTTTTCAGAGGAGCCAAGTTTGGTTCCCAGCATCTATGTCAAGTAGCTCACAGCTGCCTGTAATTCTGCAGCTCCAGGAGATCTGACACTCTCTTTTGGTCTCTATGGGAACCCGTACTCATGTACATTTACACACCTAGGTGCCCACATACATGTAATTAAAGTATAATGATTTTTTAAATGAAGAAAGTTTGATGTGCCAACAATTGTCCATCATTCCAGAAAACCTTACCAGTTCACACAAGGTCACACTCCTGGCTCTGTGAATGGCAGAAGTCCCTTGTTAGATCTTTCAGAGCACTTACATGCTCATCTGCATATCAAAATTTATGCTGTCTCATTATGGCTCTTTCCTCTTGTTCCTTTGTCTTTATTAGGAGAAATTATTACATTTCCTTTGTATTACGTATGCAGATAATTGTGTCATCTGTGTGTTTTGTCTCAGAGATGAAGGAGGGTCAAAACAAAATCTTTGTTAGAAAAGTGTAGCACTGGGTCCAATTGATTTAAGATGAAAATCAGCACTTATCTTCAAGCTCTGGCCACATTATCTTCCTTCTCTCTCCTTTAGAAATGTCCTTCCAATCTTCTCTAAACAGGCGACATAGTTTGTAGAAAGAGGCTCTTTTTTTTCTTTTCTATTTTCACTTTCTTGAGTGCACATGTGTGTATATAGTATGTTTTTTTCATACACATGTGTGTGTATATATTATGTATGGACACGCACATCTGTGGGAGGATATGATATTGGCCTGCTTTGGGACGTCTGAGGTGATCTTAAGAGCCACCCTCAATTGCAATCCGCCCTCATTCATTAAGGAAGGGCCAGCTCTCCTGACCTGTGTTCTATAGGTGAGTGTCATTGCCATGGACATCTAAGTGGACATAATAAGAGGCTAGTCCAAGTTCTGGAGTCAGGTCTACAGATATCAATATCAGGGACCTCATTTGACACCAGCAGTTTCTCTGTTGGTCTATGAATAATATTTATCTCTGAGTTTTAGTATGTGCAACCTTAAGCAGAGAAGGATCATAGTCACTTCACCCCATTGATGGGCTGATGTTAAGGACTAAGTGAAATAAAATACCTGAAGTACTGAGCACTCTCAGAGTGTCATTGTCAATGGCCCAGAGCAAATACTCCACAGCTTGTAGACTCACTGTCTTGGGAGAGGCTACAAGCATTCAGACATCTATCAAAGTGTGACACTGCTACCTTATATCCGGAGACTCTCTGTCTCTAGGCACCCTGTTAGCTGGTTGCTTTTTGAAAGCATTATTCAGGGAACATCAAAGTGGTTCAACCAGTAAAAATGCTTGCTACCAAGTCTGATGACCTTAGTTTTATCTTCAGACCCCACATGGTAGAAGGAGAGAGAAGGGGAGAAGAACAAAGAGTCTAATTGTAGCCCAATTAGGAATACAAATAAGAGTAAGTACTTACTACCCTCTAAGTGTAAGTGAAGACCAAGTCTGGCATAGACAACTGGTCGACCTTATTTCTTAATGTGTGTGTGTTGCAGGAGATAGAGGGAAAAGACCTCTGTACATGCCACGCCATGTATGTGCATACTCACATGTACACACATACAATTCAGTAAATGTATACAATTTTTACAAAGAGATAGTTGGCATCTAAGAAATAGCTAAGTTATCCATTGGTGAATTAATATAGACACTTAGGACTAAAGTAGAGTTTTAGGATGAGAAAGTAAGACAGGATAGTCTATTTTGCCAACCAATGCATTTTAAAGTCTAAATGCCACTGTTGGATTACCCAAAGTTTCACCAAGCAAGAAGAATTTATGGGCCAGCATTGGCTCCAAGGTTGTGCAGATATATGATTCAACATGTATCTAACAAGTTGACCCACTTAGCATCATAGTAATATATCTGTTTGATTGACCCAGTCAGGGTTATGGTTTTTATCTAAGGGATTGGTTCACTCCATAGTAGAGCTATTTATCTAACACATTGACCATTCTGGGTCATGATCATGTATCTTGGGGGGTTGGACCCTCTCAATGTCACAGTCGTGTATCTGAGGGGCTGAACCACTTAGAGTCATTGCCCTATATCTACGGGGCATACCCACTCAGGGTCACAGTCCTATAACTGAGGAGTTGATACACTTTACTGTCACTATCATATATCTGTGGCATTGACCCACTCGGGGTCACTGTTAGGTGACTGAGGGGATGGCCCACTCAGGGTCATAGTTCTCTTTAGGAGCTGCAATGGACAGACGAAAACAGTACTGAGTGAGAATAACATTGGCTTCTACTTTTCTGTGGTCACTGGTCAGGAGTCCGTCTCTAGTAGGCATCTGATCCTGAGCAGGAGAAAGTCACCTCTCCTTTCTTATATCATTATCCTGATAATGGCTGGAGAAGTGACTCAGCAGTTAAGAACTCTTCCTACTCTCCCACGGGACCTGAGTTCAGTTCCCAGCACCCACATCAGGCAGATGACAACCACTGTAACTCCACCTCCAGAACATATGACATCCTCTTCTGGGTTCCTTAAACAATGTACTCATGTGCACACACATACACACACACACACACACACACACACAGAGAGAGAGAGAGAGAGAGAGAGAGAGAGAGAGAGAGAGAGAGAGAGACCTGATTTACTGTTGCAGTGACCAAATAGAAGACAAAAAACAACTTAAGAAAGGATGGGTTTATTGTGGCTGACAGTTTGGTGGGACAGTCAATCATGGTGGGGAAGGCATGGCGGCAGGAGCATGAGGCAGCTGGCCACATGGCAATCAGGAAGCAGAGAGAGATGAATGCTGGTGCTCAGCTTGCTTCCTCCTTGTTCATTCCAGGATCTCAGTCTATCAGATGGTGCTGCCCATTTCCAAGGTGAGTCTCTCCCACGGCCAGTTAAACCTTCCTGAAAACATCTTCACAGACACACCCAGTTGTGTTTCCCATGGTGATTCTAAGTCCAGTCAGCTTGACAATGAAGATTATCCATTGCATTGCCATTAGCTTACAGAGTCCCTCAAAGAACCTTGCAGATAAAGTAAATCTGGCATGTGCTGGTAAGTATCTCAGTTTCAAAAAACAAGTCTGCATCAAATAAACAAATAAATTGAGAGACACTGTCTTGGTAACTTTCACACAGAGCTCTACTACAGAATTCCTTCATAGTTGCCCAAAGGAGATGTCCCTGAGGGTAACAGCCACAGAGCACTCATCTTATAAGGCTGTATCCCCAAAACAAATTGCTTTTATAGTCAAAGCTAAAAACACGGTCACTTGATCAATAGCCCCACCTCATGAGCTGTCAGTAAAAAGACTGGAGAAGGTATCTTGCTTGATTGCCTAGGAATAAAGATTGATTTTCTAATATGAAGCCACATTTAGATCTAGATTTGATTCACATACTGGACTCAGGCTGGGCAGCCATACTCCATACCTCTTCAAAATTACATAGTCAATATCTTTCCCACTCAATGTGTCTTCTAAAAGACAGGAGAGGGAATGTGACCCTGGTCAAAACACTACCAGGGGGGAAAGTAATTTACAGAGGTTGGCATTGTATCCTGCAGATAACCTGGGCTTGTGGTTCCAAGCTTCTGGATGGCACATTGCGAGATGTTTCCCATGACTTCACTTTGGCAGTGCACCTGCAGCTTTGATCATCTGCAGAGACAACAAATGGCAGCACTGAAATGATGCAGACACACCGGCCAAAGGTTGCCACTGTGCTTTCTAAAACCTTACTTCCCCCTTATACCTGATTGCCCAGGTGGGAAGCCAGGCCTTTAGCGCTTTGTAATTGAAAGCTTTGTGTTACATTTCAGAAGCATGCCAGGGCCGCTCAGGAGTTACAGACAAGGAAAGCTGTGCCAGGGCAAGCATGCCAGATAGTGCCTCTGCTCTTGGGGCCTTGGGACAGGTAGATGCAGTGTCCGGGACAGAGCAAGTGCACGGTGGTTGCCTACGCCATAGCTGTAACGAACATTCTTATCCTCTTAAAGACTTCCTGATTTTACATTCCTACTTTCCTGCATCAGTAGATAAGGTTTGACATTGTCTTCTGGAAAGGGACATCTTGAAAGGGGATTGAAATACAGATTGCTGGCACCCCTGGAAAATTAAAAATAATTATTAGTACATACTCATTGTGTGAAGTGATGGTATCATAATGACATCACCACTCAAATATTTCATACACTTGAGCCATACTACTACCTCTATGTAAAACCCTTTCCTGTCTCCTTTCCAACCCTTTGATAGTTTTCTTCTTCCCAAAGGGCCCCCCTCTAACTTTCAAGCTGTGTGTGTGTGTGTGTGTGTGTGAGAGAGAGAGAGAGAGAGAGAGAGAGAGAGAGAGAGAGAGAGAGAGGGAGGGAGGGGAGTGTAAAATCTCAGACCCACATATAGGAGAAAACATAAGGTATTCTGTATCCTGGGCAGTTGAAACTGTCAGTTTGGCACAGCCTAGAGTCACCCAAGAGAAGCGTCTCCATTGAAGAAAAGTCTAGATCATATTGGCACATAGGCATGCCTATGGAGAGGGATGGGTGCCGCCCTGATTGTTAACTGATAGAAGAGGTGTCAGCCCACTATGGGCAGCACCATTCCCTGGCCAGGCGGTCCTGGGCTATATAACGAAGATGACTGAGCATGAGCCCGTGAGCCAGCGAGCAGAATCCTCCATGGTTCCTGCTGTGATTTTTTTTTTGTATGGAATAGCAAGCAGGGCTGCCATCAGGTTCCTATTTTGAGTTCCTGACCTGACTGCCCCTCAATAATAGACTGTGGCCTAGATATGTGAGCCAGGTACCCCCTCCCCTCCCTTAACATTGCTTTTGGCCAGAGTTTACCACGGCAATAGGACGAATCCAGAGCACTGCCTTTTCTGAGTCTGGCTTATTTCACTTGATAATCCCCAGATCCTTCCGTTTTCCTGCAAATGTCATGGTTTCATTTTTTTATGTCTGAGTAAAACTCCATTGTATGTGTATATGGCATATTTTCTTAATCAGTGGTCTGCTGATGGGCACCTGGGCAGATTCTATAACTTGGCTGCTGCAAAAGGGGCTGTAGTAAACATGGTTGTGTCCCTGTCTCTGTGGGGCTGTAGACCTAAGAGTCCTCCTGGTATATTCTGGGGAGGGGGGCGGGTGTAGCTCCTGCATGGGATGGAGAACTTGTATTTTGGACAAGCTGGTGCTGCCGGGGCTCTCACCCTGGGAACAGTCATTACGTAGCTGACTTCACCTTAATTGGTCTGGGGCTGGAAGTATCCAAAATGAAGACTCATGAGCAGAGAAATGCAAACAGAGACATATCCTGGACTCTTGGTTTGAGGTACCATTGAGGAAAGGAGAAACGCCCCCCTGTTTTCTTGGTATCTGAGCACACCGAACTCACAACGCCTTCAGGGTGCAGAGTTGGGGTCTTTCTCTTTGGTATTCTGTTTGCTTGTTTATCGGCCAGTTATCTTTATCAAGTTAGAGGGAGCAAGTTTTGTTTTGTTTTGTTTTTGTTTTGTTTTGTTTGACAGCTGCTCCTGTCTCCAGTGATTGTGCGTTTGGGGCACAGCCCAGGAGAGAGCATTTATGAAGCAGCCTGTCCTTGCCACTTCGGCTTCCTTCAGAGAAGCCACATTGAATGAAGCAAGCGGCATCAAGAGGGCAAGCCCAGCCGCTTCCATCTGGAAGCCGCCAGATTTTAAGGGGGAAACATTAGAATTGATTTATGTTATCGTAAAGAGAAAGCAAAATAAAATGCAGCCAGCATCCTTGGCTTGGGGTAATTAGAAATGTGCGGTTGCTGGGAGGAGAAGCAGTTCATGGAATATTTTATAGAAAATATTGTCTTATGAGGTGTGAGTGGAGAAGCAGCTGCTGAGAGCTGGCTATCCAGAAATATAAACCCGGAAATAAAAGTGGAGAGCTATTTATGTATCAACTTATGTTTTTTATTAACCTCTGATGTTTTTTTTCCAATTTGAAAAGGCACAGGGACTACAACAAACACAGTCCCTTTGCCTGGGCTCTCTGATGACCAGCAGCCTGCCAGAGCCTCTCTGAGGCCAGATGTGGGGACTAGAACTTTCTATGTCACTGTCCACCTGTCGAAATCTGAATGGCGCTGGCGTAGATATCACCAAGTCTCCAGACCCACAAGCACCATGTGGGTGGGTGGGTGCTGGCAAGGCAGTCAGGACCACGCTTTTCTGACTTCGCTATCTGTAGTCACCATGGCTTGCAAAAAGAATTGGCCACCAATTGGCTTCCCTTGGAGCTCAGTGTTCAGGGAGCAGCAAGGCTTGCTTGCTATGCTTCCTGCCTCCTTTCTGCAAAAAGAGAGAAAGCTCAGCCAAGGTAGAATCCAGGCAACAGATAGTCAGTACCTGGTGGTGACAGACCTTCAAAACCTCTTTGCTGGGGGCAGTGAGATGGCTCAGTGGGTAAAGATGCTTGCTGCCAAGCCTGATGACCTGAGTTTGGTCCCTGGGACCTGCATGATGAAAAAGGAGAACACATTTTTGCAAGCTTTCCTCTGATCTTCATATATACAATGGTACAAACATAGTTGAGTGTGCAAGTACGTTCACACTTGCACATATGCACACGTGCACACACATATACATGCAAAATAAATCAAAGCTGACCTGCATGGGTGACACATGGCTTTCTGTAGCACAATTGCTATCTTGTTTCATCCTGGGAGAAAGCGTCAGAGGTCTCCTGCCTTCTTGGCCAAGCTTAGCTCCTGCAGCCTGGAAATCTAGTCTATTTCCAAATACTGAGCTAGAGCTACTCCAGCACAGATGACTCTAAGCAAGTGCATTGCCCCGCTATCAGCCCCTAGCACATGCTTCAGTTCTTCTTAGTGGCTTCTAGACCAAATCCAAGAACCTTGACCCTACAGGCTGTTCTGTCACTCATTTGCCTCTAAACTATAACCTCACTTCACTGATAGGTTCTGAGGATGGGATGCTTGTGCCATCATCCCAGCATTCTTCCCTCCTCTATGGGAAAGCTCCACACTGAGAGTTGCCTTCATCGGCCCCAGCCTACCCCAGTAACAGGTATAAACACAAGCCCAGCCTGCCCCATCAGGACATACATCCTCTGGGATGCAATGCATGGCTGAAGATGGTCATGTGAGTCAAGCCTAGCCAATGAGGTTCCATCTGGCATGAGGAGGCTGGGGCTTCCTGGACATAAGTAAACACGCAGGAAGCTCTGGGAATTGGAGTTGGAGAAGTTGTGGGAGAAGCAACTGACACATGGATGTTTGGATGGCTGAAGCGGGGCCAGGGTTGTGTTATGAAGACACAGGCCCCTCCCCAGATGCAGATGGATGAATTTAGACCTAACATATGACTTTCTCCAACAAGATGTCCCATGAATTATCGTTTTGAAGTCTGTGCAGAAATTCTGCTCCTTTCTATTCTTCCAAATAGGACAGTACATATTTCCTTTTATAATAAGAGTTATGGGTACATATTTAAATTTTTATTCCTAGATATTTATTAGGTCATATGCCCATTAAGCACCTACTATGATACCTACTATGCTGAGGGGAGTAAAGTAGTTCAGTGCACACACTGGATACCTTTCTATGCTCTTGCAAGCCTGGATCTGTCTAAGCAGGCATCTCAGAGATGGTACTGTTTGAGCTGGGTGGTGAAGGAGGAAGTGGTGTTCTACCTACATCAGCCTCAAGGGAAAAATATGGGGCTTATGAAATAAAGTGTGAGAACAAGTGACGAGCTAGTTTAGTGGGTCTGGGATGATGGCAAGTATTTTGTCACAGCTGGAAGACTGTCCAAGTTCTACTCTACAGGACAGGGCATCATGGGGGGGGGGCGCACTTCATGGATGATTAGTGACTGTGTTAACATGTGAATACCCTAGGCAGTAGATGACTCATGACAGCTGGTGTGACAAAGAGTGATGGGGACAGAACAGAAGAACCATTGGATGAAAAGAAAAAGTGGAGCCAGGCTTATAGCCCAGTTGTTCGATGTTCACCTAGCACTCATGATTCCCTGGGTTTTACTTCACCATGGTGCACCTAAGCCATGTCTGGCAACCCATCCTTAATAAACCAAATTTAAAATGACATTAATAGTAAAAGGAAATTAATTCTATTTGCCTCATTGGGAAGCAGGAGAAAGAGTCGTAGCCAATCCCCCAAATGTGACTTTGGGGTTCTGAAGTGTGGTTGATTTTGAATACAGGGCCAAAGATGTGCACATCTAATCTGTCCCATCAAGCCGTGGCCCCACCCACCATTAACCTCTTCATAGTCTGGGCTTCTCTCTCTCTCTCTCGCTTCAAGGTGCTCTGACAATTTACTAGAACCATGTGTAATCTCTTTTTGGAAGACAAATTACCCACCTCTGGCTGGGGCTTTTCCCTTCTCTCAGTGTGACATTACTAGGGAACTTCCATTTCTTTGGAGTCCATTGTTTTAGTAATTTGAGAGACAAGTGTCTATCTAGAATATTTTCATTTCTCCCAGGCCCGTTACAATGCTGGTGTACACCTGTAATTTCAGCACCTAGGAAGCAAAGGGCAGGAGGATCAGAGGTTCAGAAATATATTTGGCCACTTAGTGAGTGTGAGGCCAGCCTGGGAAATATGAGTCAGTGTTGAAAGAAAGGAATGAAGAAATGAAGAAGTGGAGGTGGGAAGAGAGGTTGGTTTATAGAGCTACCTTCAGCCAGCTCCTCCCCACAGTATTAACTTCTTGAGTTCTTCATGAAGGAGTGGGCATGCCGATCTCTGTCACTTAATTATTTAGCCTGCAGAAAACAAGAGTACTGTAAATGTTCCTGTAAGGGCTTACTGTATTTACTGAGTACAGTGCCTTGTGGTCTGCTCTTCTCCTTGGGCACATTGCATTACCTGTAAAGGGTGCCACATGGCTTTCCCCAAGCTCCTTCTTGTTGAGCTCTTGCTGAATCTAGTAAAGAAAACCAGGTCTGGGATCCAGGCTGGGATCCCAGACTGCCTGCCTGTGCTCTGTTGGCTGGCCCAACACTATCCAGTCCCTTAGGCTGTGTTTTGGAACCTGTCTGGACTCTGCTGCGTGGAAGGCTGGATATTCACAGGTTAATCCCCTGTTGCTTGACCCCCACATTCGCACAGCCCCACTTGTAATCAATTTGAAATCATTAATTGGACAAAGTAACTCTTTATTACCACATCCCAAGGGTAGCCAAAATATAATTGCCAGGCCTTGTTTGTACAGGCAATTTCTGTTTAACAAAGAAGAATATTTAGTGTCATTGTAAAATTAATTGGGTGTGTTATGCTCTGAGCCCCACCGTAGTTACAAGCTGAGAGTGGGTACACGTGCTGTGTTTATTAACCATGGTACTATTGAAACAGTCCATTCTACAAGGGCAGTAATAAAAACTGTCCAGAGCCCCATGTTATTTCCAGCCTGTAAGTATAAAAATGTAGTAGAACACTTTTAAAAATTATCCATGGTGGTACAACTGCAGCATGTAAAACCTGCCTGATGAGATATGAGGACAGTATGCCATCCTGTTCTTTGGGGTCTTTCAATGTCTTTCATGCTGGTTTTTTTTTCTTGTGCCTCCTTCTCTCTCTGTCCCCTTCTCAGTGGCTCTCTTCCATGGGGGTGCATCTGCCTGACATTTCTTTCTACCTTCTCTCCCAGTCCTATGATTAACATCGTGGTGCTCAGGACAGGCAGCTGTTACTGTGGCCTCTCTGCAGAGGCTCACTCTGCCTCAGTTTCTCCGTTTCTCGCATTTCTACATCTCCAGCAGTAAGGATTGCCTGCCCACCCTCAGTCCTTTCTAGGTGGCAATGAGGAGGTTTATCGTGACATCGTGACCCCCGTGACTTTTTCCGGGTGGCTATTCTGGTTTCTTTCCCAAGCTGTCTCAGTTACACAGAGACTGACCACACACATGCGAACAGCTAGTAATGCTCACAGAGCACATGGGCTGTGCAGTGTTCCTCGTTTGACCACTGAATGTGGTCCTCAGGTGGCTTCAGGGAAACTTTTTATAAGGCCAGTCTTGCCGGATGTGGTGGTACATGCTTGTTATCACGGGGCTTTGGAAACTGAGGCAAAGGGGTTGCCAGTTCCAGGAGTTCACAACGCAAAGCAAAAACAAAATCAAGAAACAAAAAATAAGACAGCAAAAGAGCTTCTTCTTCTAACCAAACCTTGTCAGAATGCTAGAATTGCTTAAAATTGGGTTTTTAATGGTGTGTGTGTGTGTGTGTGTGTGTGTGTGTGTGTGTGTGTGTGTGTGTGTTTATGGGCATTTGCATAAGAGTACAGATGCCTATGGCCGCCAGAGGTATCATATCCTCTAGCACTGACAGGAACTTATGAGCTGGTCAACCTGGGTCCTGGAAACTGAACTTGGGCTCAGTTCCTCCTCTTAACTTCGGAGCCATCCCTCCAGCCCCTAGAACTGGTGTGTGGTATGTGAGCTCTAGAAAACACAGCTGCTGGCCTCTTAGCTACATGTGATCATTTCAATTGCAGGCTGCTTTCCACACAAGGAAATGGCATGATATGGCAGTTAGGCACCTTATCCAGGCTCACAAGACAGCTAGTGTTAGCATCATCAACTAGACAATGAGATCCATGGTTGCCACTGAGACTTGGGCATTGTGAGTTCCTGATCTCAGGAAAGAATTACTCCCCAGCCATTTCTCAGGAGTTTCTTCTGCTTCTTCAATCCCCAATGCTGAAGTTAAAAAAAAAAAGTGCTGAACCCAAGAAAAAATATTACAAGGTTATATGACTTGGTCATGATGCCTTATGCCTTTAATCATTGTGGATGGGTGTGGCCAAGATAATGATATGCCTGTATGGCATTTCAGACGATATATAAGATACACAAAAGGAAAAGAAATGAAGCTTAATCTACACAGATATTTCCCTGGACCTGAAGGATCCCCCGTGTCGGGTGTGATGAGGGTAGAATGGGGATTTGGGGGTGATGGCATGGTATACCATGACCAGAGCTCCGGTGAGTTCATCTTGCTTGCAGCCTGGGTGTGTTGTTAAGATTTGCTGGCTGCCCAGTCTCCTGCCAGCCATGAGTCATTTCCATTGATAAGAATCTACGAAGGTCCCAGGAGTGTTCTTATGATTACACATCCCAGAAACAAAATAAGTCCTTATGCTGCCTATTTTATTCCCATTCCACCCACTTTTACTCATTCTGATACAAAATCCTAATAAAGCTTTACCACAAATCTAACCAATAGTGTTTGCAGGGGGTCGGCGCACTTGAATGTCCTATGTGCTCAATAACTTATGGATACAAGAGAAGAAACCCAGTATGTGTGACTTTCTAATTAGCTTTATAAATCTCCCATCACAGCTAGTGAAAGATAAGAGGGATGTAGAATTATTTTAAGAAAACCTTTGCTTTTTGGAATCTTCAAGGAGCTTTGGGGATTTCTCTTTCTCAAACACACACAAAAAAATTCATGTATATAAAGAATCCAGGAAGTCTTGTACCTATGGATGTCCCCTGGGACACACTTGGTGTCCCTTCCCTTGTCGTTTAAAGTGTGATTTCCATCCACAATGGAAAGGTTTTTCTTTGTGTCCCTCCTGCCCTCTCAGGAGAGAGATACCGTTCTCTGGTTGCCCACAAGGGTCAGCACCCTGGATAGCTCCTGGCAAGGGCTTTCTCATCTTAATAGCCATCTACAGAATAAATGGCTGACAGTCAACCAGAATTCTTAAGAGTTTTCAAATATAGCATTGCAGGAAGGCTAAAAAGTGAGCTAAGCATGTGTATTCAACAAAGCAGACGCTTTCTTGATTTTTGACTGCAGGAAGCAGCCATTAAAAAAAGAAGAAGGGGAAAAAAAAAACCCTGAAAGCTTCTAGGCCTTGGCCTCCCATCTTTTCTAGGTGTCCTGCCAGGCTGCTGCCCCAGAACTGTCGTTAAGCAGGGCTCACTGTGAGTCAAGGCAATAGAAAAGTCATAGAGACCTTCAGGGAGCGTGTGGGGAGTGTTACTGCTGCTTTTACAACCCGTCGCCAGAAGTCAGTGTGTTCATTCAGGAAGCATGTGACAACTGGACCTGGGTCAGCAGCCTTGGTATCTTTCTGAGTAAGTGATTTTAAAAAAAAGATGTATATAAAGAATCTTTTCACATCAGAGGAGGTAGAGTTTCAGGTGTTTTAGACTCTTTACAGTTCCACTGAGATTATTCAGGTCTCAGAGGCCCTTCTTAGCCGGCTGTCATCTTTCTCTCAATACTACCTAGAGAAGCTATACCAGAAACAGAGATTAGGGCTGGAGAGATGCCTCAGCGTTCGATAGCACTTGCTGTTCCTGCAGAGGACCCAGGTTCAATTTCCAGCACCCACATGGCAGCTCACAACCATTATAAGCATATGGCCATAACTCTAGTTTCAGAGAATTTGACCCCCTTTTCTGGCCTCTGCAGATGCTGCACATGGGTGGAGCACCTGTGAGCAGGCTAAACGTCCGTACAAATAAAATAGAATTAAAAGAAAGAACTGGAAAGCAGATTCCTGCATGCTTTCCAAGGCATCTGCTGAATGCCAAGGCTTGTGTCAGCTTGCCTGGGGATGCCATTAGCACCTGCAAGGGGCCCCACCAGAGCTCTGCTGTGTATCCCTACCTCAGGTTCCCTGCCCTCGCTGTCTCCTGGCTGGAAGGTTAGCAGCTGTCTTCCATCTAGTTCTCTCCCTCTGCATGATGCCTGGAATCTTACTATGTAATTATCCTTATCAGATGCATCTGATTAAACCATTTCAGAGACTCGTTTTTTCACAGAAAATACTGCAAATTGCAATGACTTCTCTTGTGTCTCATGTCTCACTCATTATCACTGGGCACCAACTTCATCCAACAAAACAAAACTCTGCCCACTCAGATGCAGGCAAACAGTAGCTCCCCATACACCAAAACCATCGCTTTGTTTTCTCCCTTTTCCTTATCCATTGCTGTGAAAAGGAATATGGTGGGCCAAGATGTCAGTAACCTACCTGAGATCCTGCCTCCAGCCATGAAGCAAGCTGGAAGCTGGGGGGACAGAAAGCAACATCAGAGAGGGGCTTTTTATAGAGCTGTGAATAAGAGGTACATCGAGGCTGCAGAGACTGTAGCTACAGTCTCTCCAGATCTGAAAGGACAAGGAGAAAAAAAGAAAGCACATCCTGTATCCCATGAGCACCGTGTGCTTGCAGAAAGGGTTGGGTCTCTAAACACAACTCTTGCCAAAGCCAGTGATCAGGGAGAAAAAGAACACAAGTGTCTGTTTCCCTTTTCTACCCTTCTCCACCCTTTCCTTGGCATCAAGCCAATCCAGGAAACACATAAGGGACCACAGAAGATATGGTTTATGGAAGAAAGAATTGATTTGGGATGGCCATTGGTTCAGGGCAGGAAGGGCATTCAGGACCAACAAACCCTTGGGTCATTTCTTGTTATAGAGGATAATGAGGGTTCTCTGCTAATCAACATAAAAAAAAGAATGTTGTGGCTCTGGAGAGATGGCTCAGTGGTTAAGGGCACATACTGTTCTTGCAGAGGACCTGGGTTCAGTTCCCAGCACCCACATGGCAGCTCACAGCCACCAGTAACTCTAATTCTAGAGGATTCCAATGCCCTCTTTCGTCTCCCAAGGACACAATGGTGATGCACATTATGCAGGCACACACACATATTCACAAGTAAAGCATAAGCGAGTACATCTTTTTTAAAAGGAAGGGAATATTTGGTGGCACATCCGTATCTTGCTTTAGGCACAAACAGGTTCCTCATTTCGTGAAGACAATTACTGGTGTTGCAACCATGGCTAAAAGAGGCGCGGAGAAAGTCAGGTCCCTTTTCTGACAGATGTATCAGGATGGCTGAGTATCTAAGGCACCAGACTCAAGTATTCACCCTCCATCCCCTTTTCTGACCAGAAGGATTTGGAAGGAAATAGATGTCAAAAATGGGGAAGAAAAGGCAAAGTGTGTGTGAGATTAGAGTTGGTCCATCTTCAGGCAGGGTGTCTGTGAAGCTCTTGGGATGGAGGCCTAAGGATCCTGCTACCTCCTTCTCATTAAAGACAACAGCAGTCATACCAGGGAGGCCACAGGTATTGTTTGCTGAGTGGTCAATATGTATTTAGGACTTCTGTTGATGCATCTTTATGCGTTCTTTTATCTAGCCATCATGATGATCCCCAGAAAGCCATTAATGTCATCTCTGGTTTATAGTGAGAAAGCAGTGCTGGCAAGTCTGATGACAGGGAGATGCAGAGATAGGAGTGGCAGCACTGAGATCTGATATCAGCTCTTTCAGGCCAAAGCCTTTGCTTTCAATTTCTGCATTCTCCTCTTTGATTTCAATCGGGAGCTCTTCTGTCTGCTCACCGGGTGTTTCGCCTGCTGGCTTCTGCTCTCCCAGCACCAGCTCTGATCTGGATTGTGGGCCGCAGCCTTGCATAGCATCCCCCCACCCCACCTCTTCTGCTCCTCCTTTAGGGTTCATTTCTATACAGGAAGGGGAAGATCACCCTTCAAAATGAGACACGTCCAGGTGTACCCCTATTATAATCGCTGGCTCTTAGCAGCCTGGAGAGCACAGTTCAGACTCATTTTCAGACTGTACAATGTCCTTTATGCCTGGTCTACAGCCATGTCTGCTGATACCCCTCCACTAAGCTACTGTCCACTAAGATTCCAGAATGTGCGATGTTTTCTCAACCCATGTGCCTCTGCAGAGATGGCTTCTGCCCCCATTCCCTGCTTCCGGCTTCCTTTCCTTTCCCTCGGGGATCGGGGATTCCTGCTAGTTCAAGGCATGGTGATGTAGTACTTACTGTTCTTAGGTGACTCTCCTACCCTCAAAAAAAAATTTGTTTTCTCTCTTCATGTTCTTTCAACTCTTTATACATTGTCATCAAATTCTTAGTAGTTGGAACCAGAGGGGAAGCCATTGGTTAACGGTAGACCACCTTAAGTGTCATTACTCACAGGCTGTTCGCCTTTTTCTTTTTTTTAGGCTAAGTTCTATCACTGATCTAGAACACTCCAAATAGAATAGGCTGGCTGGCCAGTGAGCTCTGGGAGATCTGCCTGTCCCTGCCTCTCTAGTGTTGGAATTACAAGCACACACCACCCTGCCTGGCTTTTGTATTATTACTTATGGGGATAAAATGCAGGGTCTCATGCTTTTAATGGCAAATACTTGGCTAACTGAGCAATCCCTGGGGCCATGGGTTTCCTGTGCTTACGTTTAATTGTTCTTCACTGGAGAGAAGGAGCGGGCAGTCATAAAGTCCCCGAGGAAGGCATACTGCAGCCAACAGCCATGTATGCCTGGGTTTCTGGGAAAGGTTGTGATGAGTTTAAGAAACTGCAGCAAAAAATCAGGGCAGCATTTGGTGAAGGCAAGAGCAACGGGCATAAGCAGCCTTGCTTCTCAACATTGCAAAGGGATGCAGCCCCTGTCTCCTCGGAAACAGCCTTAGAGTCCCAAGTCCATAGCAAGTTTGATGGTCTGGTTCTTCTTAATCTGCCGAAGCTAGGTTCGGTCACCGCTGTCATCACCATTAACAGGGGTGCACTTTTATCCTGACATTTGGCGTGCTGTTTATTTATAGTCTCCCCCAAGGCAAGCACCATTACGCAGTGTCCCTTTCGCGGGCAAAACTCTTCGTGATGATCTGCACAGATCTGCAAAGTGGGCCAAGTCGGATGAGAGGGAGGGGGGCCATCCGTCATGCTTCTAGAACAGAATCTGGGAGTGGAGGGGGGACCAGTCCGAATGCATGGCAGCTCAAAGACTGCACTCTGTCTCCCTAGCCCGACCCTGGAGGCCAGTCAGATAATTCCATCCTCCCCCAGCCCACATCCTGTGACACTAGGTTGTGCCTTTCTCTAATCTCCATTCTCCCTCCTCCCCCGCCTTGACCATTCCCAGAAGCTTAAATCAATAACACTCCAAGTCAAACATCCCCTCAGCTACCTTTGTGCGCCAGTAGCAACATAACCAGGTCTTATGGTCCAGGTGGGACTGTCCAGGATGGTCATTCTAAGACAATGTTACCAGCATCGATTTTTCCATTCTGTGCCTCTCTCTTCCTTCCCAGATGCCTGCCAGCACCAGGAAGTCACTACACTTGGCCTAGCGGGACTTTCTCTGAATTCCTCCTTACACAAAGCCCAGCCTCACTGTGCCCATCCCTCGGTGGGCAGGCTCCTGACTCTGACACTTTAATCAACCCAACTTTACAGAGTCAGCTATAGGAGTCTTGCTCCATTCTTAGTATGTTGGCCAGCCTCTTTATAACATAACATGTCAGTCATTTACAAGATGTATTCCAGTGGGCTGGCTGCCTAAAACTGATGCCACATAAGCACATAGGAGCTGTATGGGTCACTCAGTCCACAACAGACAGGGCAGCCAAAAATTCACACAGAATGCCAAGATGTGGCTCTGAGTTTTAGCAGTACTTCTACAGTGATGAACACTGTTTACTAGAATGGTGGTTGATTGTTTTGCGTGTTCTGGCAGGGTTTTCTGGTCACTGTGTCTGGAAACATTCTGTCCGGCATCACTGTGCCATGGCTGACTGGAGGATGCTTCAGTCTTGCTCTGGGAGGCCTGTGAAGATGGGTAAACCACCTCACGAGGTTTAGGGCATCAGAAGCAAAGGAGCACATGTTTCCCGGCGCCCAGGAGGAATCTAGAAAGAATTCTGGAAACTTCTAATTGCTGGAATCCCTATCCAGAGGCAATGCCAGTGCTCTGATGATTTCTGATGGGTCAGACTAATTCATGAGTCCTGGTTTGTGACCAGAGCTACTGTTAGCACATTGAGTGTCATCCTTTTTTACAAGTTGCACTGACCCATACCCAAACATTAGGCAAAGCTCAGGAAACCCTGCAGAAGACGGGGAGGAAGGATTGTAGGAGCCAGAGGGGTCAAGGGTACTAGAAGAACATGGCCTACAAAATGAACTAAATAGGACTCATAAGGGCTCACAAAGCATGAGACAGTAATCCTGGTGCCTATATATACGTCCTCTGCATATAATCTCTGGTTGTTTAGTTTGGGTTGTTTTTAAAGACACCTAATAGTGGGAGTGGGAGTATCTCTGACTCTTGCTCCTTTCTCTCGTCCTGGGTCACCTCGTCCAGACTGATATGAGAGTCTGGACCTAGTATTATCACATCTTGTCATGCTCTGTCAGGCTGATGTCCTTGGGAGGCCTGTTCTTTTCTGAAGGGAAAAAAAGGAGCAGTGGATCTGGGGGAGTAGGGAGGTATCAGGGGGAACTGGGAGGAGAAGAAAGAAGGGAGTACAGTTCAGATATATTGTTTGAGAGGAGAATAAAAATAATTTTTAAAAAGGTTCACTTGAGGGGCCAGGGAGATGGCCCAGAGAGCAAAACACCTGTTATATAAATAGAAGGACCTGAGTTTGAATCTTCAGAGTTCACGCAAAACCTGGAGCAGTAGAATGCACCTGTAACCCTAGAAACACAGTGGGAGACAGACAAGACACAGGCTCTCTGTAAGCTCCGGGACCAAGTAGGCTGCCATGCGCCGCGATAAATAGCAAAGAGATCCTACCTCAACTACGGTGGAAGGTGATGACTAACTAGCCCAGGTTGTCTTTTGACTACCACACATGTGTCCTGGAACCCACACACCTGCACGCAGAAGCATGTATACACACGTATCGTATACACAAATAAATAGAAGTGTTTCCGTATTCTGAATTCAGGAAAGTCTATTCACCCCAATGGTCTGCAAAGGCAGCAAGCCAGCATGCTCAAAAGGCAGCACAATTATATAACTCATTGTCTCTCTATTTTTTTTTTACATTTTGTACCTACATGTATGTATACATATATGTAGTGTGCATGTGTGAGTGTATGCATGTTTTTGCATGTGTGTGCACATGCATGTGGAGACCTGAGATCAACATCAAAAACCTTGCCCAGTTGTTCTCCCATCTTATTCTCCAAGGTGGGATCTCTCAATCAAACCCAGAGCTCGCCCATATAGCTCGTCTTGCTAGTCCACTTGCTCTGGGGATACTCTGTCTCTGCCACCCAAGGCTGGAATTAAGAGGTGTGGGGCATCACACTCTCCTGTAATTGACATAGGTTCTGAGAATTTGAACTCCAGTCCTTAGGCTCACATGGCGAGCTCTAACCACTGACCTACCTTCCCAGCCTGCAGTGCTGTGCCTCTACAAAGAAAGTTTCACTTCATACTTCCGCTGCAGTCTTATCTGAAGGGAAAAGGCCACTAATGCCGTTGTATCTTTAAACCCTATCATTTGCTAATGTCTAGACACAGACCCTTTGGCAGGCAATAGGATGCGAATGGAATCAATAGCGTGCCTTCCTTTTCCTCCTGCTTGTTTATAGCTGCCTTCTGTTGACAGCGAGTGGTACCAGTTTGTGTTTAACAGCCGGGCCATAAAGCCTTCTTTTGAAGTGAAGTATTTATGCTTATATAGGTAGTGTCATTGATAAAGATGTCATTGAGCTTTGTAGGCTTTCAAATGAGGAAGAAACAAGGGGTATTTCACTAGACTGAGTACTTTATGCTGTGTAATACTTTAAATAAGAGAAAATAAATACAGAGAGAGAGAGAGAGAGAGAGAGAGAGAGAGAGAGAGAGAGAGAAAACGAGTATGTTTAATCAGCGTGGTGTTGCATTATAGAGGTGTCTTGAGCAGAAATGGGATGTTGGATGGCTGAGAACAGACACCTCGGACCCTAGTATCTGAGAGAGAAGTCTCTCAAATGCAAATAAAATACCACTGAATAAAAGAACTAGTGCTTTTTTGATGTTTTCCTCTCTCTCTCTCTCTCTCTCTCTCTCTCTCTCTTTCTCTCTCTCGCCCGCCCTCCCTCCCTCCCTCCCTCCCTCCCTCCCTCCCTCCCCCTTTCTTTTCTCTTTGCTTTTGGAGACAGGATCCCACGTAGCCAATACTGGTCTCAAACTCTCTAAGTAACTGAGGATGACTTTGAACTCCTCATCCTCTGGCCTCCACCACCTCAGTGCTAGGCTTATGGGTGTCCACCAACACTTCCGGTTCATGTGGTACTGAGATTGAACCCCCAGGGCTTTGTACATGCTAGTCAGGCATCCTACTAATTGAGTGGCATCCTAGTCCTGTGCTCTCTGAGCCTGTGACTGTGCACTTTCTTCTGCACACACTTTGATGGCCTAGGAGGAAGTGGGGTGGGGTGGGGGAGGGGCAGGCAAAAAAAAGGGGTGCTTTGTGCTCCTGAGACACCAGCCTGTTTGTGGTCCCATGGCTTCCTATCAGAGCAGAGTGAGAATAGCCCATCCTGGGCCTGATGTAGTAGATGAAAGACATTGAGTGCTGTCCACTCAGGTACTCACTGTTGCTAACAGTAAGCTCAATAGCCTGGAAAAACAGTTGGTGCCAGCTGAGTCTCACGGCCAGACAAGCCGATTAAAACTTACTTGGCCCAATTTGCTGCTCTGACAAGAAATATCCACCGTGGTGTCCCCCCTCATTCAAATAACAGAAGAAATTATAAAAACACAGAAGCCTCAAATGTATCATTAATGGCAGCATTTAATTTTCCATTTTCCATCAGCTTTGTGCTCTACCTGGCTTCTCTATGACCCGAGATACTAGCATGCTGTGAGTGTTTTCACTCTGCATCATCACTCAGGAAGATGGGGCCCTGGGCTCTGCAGAGGGGAGGTGTGTGTGTGTGTGTGTGTGTGTGTGTGTGTGTGTGTGCTTGAGAGCATGCATGTGCACACATGTACATAGGATTTCAGTGAATAAACATGGGATTCTGGTGTGCAGGTTGAGGATCTTCATGTCCCTACAGGGCATGGTTCTTGCCTGTTTCACATACAGCTTTCCCATTAGGTCTGGGGCATCATATTCTCAATAAATACTGTAAAATGAACAATAGGCAAGACACGTTTGGACTCAGCAGGGAAGACTTGGTGTGGGGTTCTTTGGGGCGCTGTGCACAGCCCTGGAATGGAGCAGGGTAGAAACTAGACATCAGCGTGATGTAAAGATGTTCTGTGTTCTTCTATGGGAGAGATGGATCGGAGGCAGCAGCATTCCTGGGGGTGCATGTAGAGGGGTTGCGTGGGGCCATGAGCCTTTCCACAGAGGCATGCGTGCTAAGAAGGAATCCAGAGAAAGTTCCTCCTGGCTGGATGCACTGACTTCTTGATGCCAGTAGGCACTTAGGAGGTGGGAGACAGAGAGTGAAAAGCTGGTTCTGGAAATGTTCTCCTACAAAGCCCACCAGTACTGCAGGAGTCGGTTCAAGCTGTTACTGCAGCACAAGTATGTTGTGCCTGTAACCAACCACTTTCGACTGAATATCAGATCCACCACACTTGCCTGGTTCTGTACAGCTAGCCAAGAACCCATAATTGAGGAGCTCACGGGCCTCGGGGGTGACTCTGCTACCGTTATTCTCCCAAAGGACACAGTATCAAGCTGCCTTCTAAACCCAGATCTCTAGACCCATCTAGAGCAGTGCAGTATTCAGAACTCACTGAAGAAGTTTTGTTATTTATTTATTTATTTATTGCAGTGGGTAGTTAATAAAGATACAACTGGTCCAGGTACAGATAGAAAATGTCAGTGAAATACTCAGCTACAACTGGGATGTCAGAGCAAAGGGGTGTCTTAGGGATATGATGGGACCAGGGCTATTGCACTCATGAATTCATAGCAGCTGTGATTGCCTGTTCAAGATCAAGCTAGCTGTTCAACATGCCAGCATGGAGTGGGGAGGGGTTCACAAGCCCCTCCTCCTAACCAGGGTGCTGTGTTCAGTTGATGGTTTCTGGAGGAGGATGAGTCAGGAGGACGGAGACCCCAGAAGGTTCACCGTGCTCTGGTGGGTAGCCTCACACCTGTGAGTGTATGGGGTGGGGAGGCACAAATCGGCATAGACAGGTTATTAAATTTTTTTCCTAAGGGGCATGAAAAGGGGGGAATGTAGAGAGGTAGAGGTGGGAGGGATTATGTGGGGGAAGTTGGGGGCTGAATATGCATTGTATGAAATTGCCAAAGAGTTTCGTTTAAATATATATATATATATTTTTAATTATAGACATTCTGATTGAGATCACTGGGGTCACATGATGAAATTGCAAGCTGTCCCCATGGACAAAGAATGTGAGGTTTGTCTGTGACCAGGCTGGGTTGGGGGAGGGTCCTCTCTGGGTCAATAGAGAGAGGCTGGCCCTCCAGGGAGAAGGTTGGAGGTCATAAGCAGGAAGTACAGTTAGGAACCAAAAAAGTTCTGCTTGGGAGAGAAGAGAGAAAGCCAGGTAAGGGAGAGCAAGAAGAAAGGATGAGGAGCGGGAGAACAGGGTGGTCAGTCAGATCTAGAGTGAGAATAGGCCGGCCTCTGGGGAGGTTTGGCCATGAGTGGTGTCCCGGACACCCTTGAGTGTGGAATTCTTGGCATGAGTCATCACTGCTCACTGCGCGGCTTGATCTCATATTTATCATTGGATTAAAACGCATATAAAGCAGCTCTTGATGACATCCGGACAGGACTGAATGGTTCGGTGGATCCCACAGATGGCTCAGACCTTAATGCGGGCCCAGCCAGAGGTGGGTCACCTTGAGAATCTCATTAGGAACTGGCATATTGGCCTTAGGGGGAGGGGCTCCTGGGAAGCTAGTCTGTGATGGACAATGTGTATAGAGGAAGCTTTAGGATCCTACCCTGAGGAGCAGTGTGGGGACTAAGTAGGAGTGGGCACAGGAGAGAGGCTGGGGCTTATGTGGTTTCAATAGAGTCCTGGGCTGACACTGGAGAGCCGTGGATCCGAGGTGGTCCCTTACAACTGTGCTATGAGGCTCCAGGCTTCAGCAGTGCACTGACCATCAGCCTTGGATGAGGAAGCACAGCCCTGGGGGATATGATTCACTTTAGCCATGAAAATCTCCATGGGTCTTCTGCCTCTGATTCCCTCAAGTAGCTAGGGCCCTGTTTGCCTCCGTTCTGCGGATAGACCTGGCAGTGCCAATGACAGCAGATGCCGAGCAGAAGGAGCCAAGGCGTAATACTGGAGGGACCTGGGGTCATACACGAGGTGGTTTTGATTCTTTCACGGATCCTGTTCCGGCCTCTTGCACAAGCATGTTCCTGTGAAGTTGGTATGGTTCAAATATTTGCTATTGGGAATATGTATGTTCAGATTTGTCTTCGGTTTACAGTCCTACGTCTGTAAGGATTCCTAGGACCCATTCCTTGTTGGTCTACATCTGACAAGGTAGAGGGAGAAAACTTCCACCTTTAGCTTGTGTTTCATGTACCTGTGCAAGCATTCCTTGGCCATGACACACTGCATAATCATTTAGTCTCCTGAGACTAAATGCCTATACAAGAAATGCATTCTAGCTTGTCATCTCTCCTCTTGGTCTCTGGCTCAGTGAGACAGAACTGGTCCTCTCCCATTCTGCTTACAGTCTATCCATGCCTGCCTGTCTCTTGGAACCACACAATAACCCTTTAGGCATCTGGACCACGGGCTCATATCTCACATGTCTTGTGCCGCAGGTTCAGTGAAGCAGGCCACCTGCCCTAACCTGAAATCAATAAATATGGGCACACAGTCCATCCACCCCAAAGGGGACCAGATTGCACTTGAAAAGAAAATAGTATAATCCAGTACACTTTACATTTTTCTGATATTTAAAAAACAGTTTGATGAGCATTAAAAAATAGAAACACACACACATACAGACACACACACACACACACACACACGAGCGAGAGAGAGAGAGGGTGGGGGATGGAATAAATCTTTAAAATTAATTTGTTCTAATAAAATATTTTATTTTAATAAAATAAAAAATATACTCCATACTTGCACGATAGAAAGTAGGCAACGTGAAAAGGGAAGAAATTAATTTAATGCTTGTGTATTAATTCACTGTGCACTGCAAACAGGAGCTAAGCGATCATTTAAAACCTTTGACTCACTGGAGAACTGCAGAAGCTAAGGTAGCACTGAAAAAAAAAATGCTGACTCTCTCTGAAAAGCCGGGCAGCCACCCAGGGCCCAACTGGATTACCCTGGGTAGATTTGCTGGACACTAGATGAAGCTTTCAGCCCAAACAGCAGGGCCCTAGCTGCCTTCCAGAACTCCACAGAAGTCAGTCACCAAAGGGAAGATTTGCGCTTTTCCAGTTTGGGCTGTTTTGCCTTAATCCTCACTGAAGCGGTAATACCCCAGGCCTCCTGGGGCAGCCTCACTTTTCCTCTCCACCTAACTTCCTGCGGAGGACTGTGTGTCTGAGGGAAACCCTGCAGGGAGTGTGGCTCGTGATCCCATGCTGGGCATCAGATCTATAGCCCTAGAATATGGAAGCCGCAGCTGGCAGTAGGCTTTTCAAGGAAGACTCTACACACTGCGCTGTAGACAGGCTCCGCGAACCAATGACCCGATGATCCCGCTGCCCACCCCACTCCCCCCCCAACCCCCCCACCCCGCCTCCGCACTACATTTTCTTTCTTTCTAATACCTCACTGGCGGTGTGTTTAACAGCTAATTCCCACTGAGTTACACGTAAGAGAACTGCAAAGGTCTGAAGTGTACGGCACAGTGAAAATTCCCCCACATCCCTGCGGGAGACATCCGCCAGCCAGACCTAAGCGTGGGAACATCCCCTAAAGGTATTCTTACACTTCTTGCTAGCCCATGGCAAAGAGAAAAGTCATCTGTCCTTTATAGTCACAGGCTGGGGTTTCCTGTGACCAGACCCCATGTGGTTGAAGGCCTATGGGTGGGGGTACTGTTTCTCTCAATTCTTTCCACCAAACTAAGGCCAGCGAGACTCATCTCCCAGGTGCTGGGGTATTGTTGTTGGCATCAGTCACATAAGCATCTCTTCCCTTTTACTCTTTGCTCACTTTCTATCTAGCAAGCATTAGATACATTGGTCTATTTTAATTTTTAAATTCTATTCTATTCTTCGATACTTGCTGTTCCTCCATCTCTCTCTCTCTCTCTCTCTCTCTCTCTCTCTCTCTCTCTCTCTCTCTCTCACACACACACACACACACACACACACACACACACACCCACCACATACATACATGTGTATGTATGTGGTGGGTGTGTGTGTTTATTCTACTTTGAACGTTCATCCAAATTGTTTTCTAAATACTAGAAAAATGTAAAGTGTAGCGGATATTGTCCTTGGCATCCATTATACAGGCACATTAGATGGCATCTGTCCCTTTGGAGAGTATGTAGGTGGCTTCCAGTCTGGGACTGTTGAGGAGTAAGCCCCCTCAGATCACCACTGCACCTGTGTTAGGGGGTCTTGAACACTTGTTTCCTGAGCATAGATGCCCAGATGTGCAGTTGCTGCGCTATATGCCAGGTTCCTTTGCTCTGTCCCTGACATGCATTTTTTTCAAAGGACATGGTGGTTACCTGAGTGCGAGAATTCTTACATCCTCTCTCATCTCTTCAATAAACGTCTGGTATCATCAGAAAGTCTTGTGTGACATTTATTATCAAAATTTGAGAAATATGTAAAAGTATATAAAGGAGACACAAATGCTGGCTGGAATCCTTTTGTTTAGGCTTTACTTCTAGCAGCATTTCGGTGGTATTTATTTAGGACGGGCTGTTTACCCACAATGGCTTAGGTGGAAAGTGTTGTTGATACACATTGGTTCTGTATATTTATTGGAAAATGTTCACGGTGAAAATAAATTTGCTAGACAGTCCTGGAATCCCACTTCTAGAAGGAAATGAAATGAGTTCAGTGGAAGTGACCGGCTTATGCAGCACAATACCCAAGGTATAGAAACAGTCTAAGCACTCTCCAGTGAAGAAAATGAAATACTACTTAGCCTTGACAGAAGCGGGGGTGGGGGGGGACAAAGTCTGTCATATATGACTGCATGGGGTTATAGTTTCGTTTCTGTTGCTGTGGTAAAATACCAGCCCCTATGCAACTTAAGGGAGAAAAAGAGATTTGTTTCATCCTACAGTTCCTGGTTAAAGACCATAATAGTAGGGAAGTCAAGGCAGGAATTAAAGTAGCTAGTCATGTCACATCCTCAGTCAGGAGACAGAGCGAAATGAACCCATGCATGCCCACTTGCTTGCTTGTGCTTGGCTTAATTCCACCACACTCAATACTTGTCAGGACCCCCTGTCTAGGGAATGGTGCTGCCCATAGTGGGATGAGTCGCCCATGTCAATTAGCCGAGTTAAGACAAATCTGCAGACATACCCACAAAGCCAGCCTGGTTTAGATGAACCCTCATTAAGACCCTCTTCTCAACATTCTAAGCTGACAAGCACAGTGGGTAATGTGAGAGGATGTTTTCACGTCAAGTGAAAATAAGCTAAGTGCTGAAGACACAGAGGTGTCATTTCAACAACGCACCTGTCTGGTCCATGTCACCCGCTCAGGCTGCTCTCTGATCATCGTGGGCAACTTCATGTCCTGCCCTGATCAACACCGGGTATGGAGTTTGGGCCTTTTCTCATGCCGGCCACTGTTAGGTGTATTTTTCTGGTTGAGCCTGATTAAGTATTCAGGCTTGCCTTTTCTGCAGTAGCATCCTGGAAGTCCTTGCCCGCAGGCCTCTAGATCAATGCTTAGAGAAGCTTGTCTCATGCTGTCATTGGACACCCCATGGCTTGTCTTGCCAGCTAAGCTCGCAGCTAATGTCTGTCATGAAGCTTTCACTTCGACAGCAACTACATTCTATGCTGTTACAGCAGCACATTAAATATCCACAGCCATCCCAGACAATGGTCACGCTTACCTTTCTTTACATACTGGTCAACTGAGGCACAGGGATGTAAGCACCTTGGCTAAGTTCATCTACCTAAGGGGGCTGAGTCAAAATGTATGTTCATGCTGTCTGCCCTCACTCGTCACCTGATACTTTCTCAGAGCTCCGGGGTTTATGTAACTGTCTTAGAAGAAAGAGGAAGTGTTGCTCTTGGCCTTTTTTTTTTTAAGGTTTACTTATTATTTATACAGTATTCTGCCCACATGTGTGCCTGCCCACCAGAAGAAGGCACCAGATCTCAGATCTCATTACAGGTGGTTGTAAGCCACCATGTGGTTGTTAGGAATTGAACTCGGGACCTTTGGAAGAACAGGCGGTGCTCTTAACCTCTGAGCCGTCTCTCCAGCCCAACTCTTAACCTTCTACTGCTGAATCGTCTCCTCCAACACTTCTAGAATATTGTTCCTCCTCAGGTAACTCAACTGGGTTATGAAGGAGATCTCAGAGTGCCCATCACTTTGTTAATGTTCTGGAAAATGATGTGATGGTCAGTCCTGCTTGTCGAATTAGCACACCTGGCAGGGGATAACCTCAGCTGAAGACCTGCCTCCATCAGACTGGCCTGTGGCCCTGTCTGTAAGAAATAGTCTTGACCCACGTCCCCTGGATGGGGAGGCCTGGTGGCATTCAGAGGAAGGATAGCAGGCTACCAAGAAGAGACTTGATACTCTATGAGCATATGCAGGGGGAAGAGGTCCCCCTCAGTCACAGTCATAGGGGAGGGGAGTAAAGGGAAAATGGGAGGGAGGGAGGAATGGGAGGATACAAGGGAGGGGACAACAATTGAGATGTAATATGTATAATTTAATAAAATATATTTAAAAAAAAAAAGAAATAGTCTTGACTAATGACTGATGTGGGAGGGCCCAGCCCACTGTGAGCAGCACCATTCTCTAGACAACTGGCCCTGTATAAGAAAGCTAGCTCAGCATGAGCCAGAGAAGGCATCATCCCTTCATCGTTTCTTCTTTAGTGTCTACTTGGTCCTGCTGTGACTTCCCTCCCTGATAAACTGTGACCTGGACATATAAACTGAAATACAGTCTGTAGGCATATTTTAAAGTCGACCTTATTTGGGTTTCTTATACCTCTACCTCCCTTCTCCACCCAAATCCCTTCCAACAGCCCAACACAAGGTAGGAGAAAAAGGATGTTAGAGGGGAGACAGGCAGCACATGTCTCTTTTGACTACTTCCTGCTGGTTAGGGTCATTGGGTTCCTTAAGGCAAATACAATCTTCATAGTCAGGATCTATCCAACTTCTCCACAAACTGCAACAGCAGCAACCAGGAGCAGCAGGGGGGAGCAGCAGCTGCCTTCTCCTCAGATCTCACCTCCTTTCTGTCCCTCTGTAGGCTCTGACATTTTTGCCCTCTCTGAGTCCGCAGAACTAAACTATCTGCAGCTGGCAAGGATCACTTCCCTCTCAGATCCCACAAGAGGCAAATAGTCTGCTGTGGACACAACCTGCAGTGGCCTCATACCCTACACCTGGGATTAAAGAAACCAAAAACTCCCATTGTAAAAATCTTCCTTAAAGTTGCGTTTGGTCACCGCATTTACCACAGTAACAGAAAGGAAACGAGAACATACAGCATGCTCCCATGGGGTTGTTTTTGTTTTTGTTTTGTTGTTGTTGTTGTTGTTGTTGTTGTTACAGAGAATGGATCGAGCCCCAGACTTAAGTGTGTGAAAGGTATCACTTTCTGTTTCTCATAATTCTCATTATTGTGATTTCAAAGTCCATTTATCTATCTGGTTGGATGTCAGTCAGTCCAGGCTTTTCTGACTCTCAGATGTGTCCTTGCTAGAAGCACCCATTACCCTAGGCTAGGAACCCCCTTCCCCACCAAGCCTCTCAGTGGTTGCACCTCAATGCCGCTCTCCCAGGGTGGCCTCTCCTGGCACTTCCTGGCAGGTATGCACCTGCCTTGTCTTTGGAGACGTAAGCTCTTCTTTCTTTTGCCCAGTCCTAGGATTTCTGAAAATGCTTTGATTTATCTAGATGTCTCTTGTAGTAGCGATAAATATCATTTCTATGAAACCCAAGTCAGAAGAAACCTGTAAAGAGGACTTTTATTTTTGCTTCCTTCTCTGTCCTGTTATATAGCCCTCCTTTTCACAAGGGGATCAAAGCTTGAACAAGAGGAAGAAATTGAAGGAAACAGAAGAAAATAAAAATTGATATGAAATATAATTTATTTGTACAAACTAGTTATTTGCTCACAAAGTGCTCCTAAATGTTTTAATTGGTAACAAATTTTAGAAAACTGAGACACTTGTTAATGTAGCATGAATAAAACATGTGGAAAATGCTGCCTTCATGGAGTACATACTGCAGAGAAGAAATAAAACCCACTGATCTGTGCTTTCATCTATTCATCCCTCCCGTCATTAACTTTCACATCCATGCACCCAGCCTCTAGGAATTTATCTGTCCTCCCATCCATCCATTCACCTACCCATCCATCTATCCACCTACCCACTTGTTTATCCATCCATCCATCCATCCATCCATCCATCCATTTATCCATCCATCCATCCATTTATCCATCCATCTATCCATCTATCGATGCACATATTTCTGCATCCCTCTCTCCTTGTTCCCCAACTCTTTCTTATCCCCCTACCTCCCTCTCTAGGTAATGTGTTAGCAGTAATGAAGTAAAGCTAAGTGATAAGATAGTGTCGTGGTCAGGGTATGACTTTCTGCTCAGTGATAGAAGGAGATTACTCTGACATTGACCCAAGCAGAGATCCAAGAGATCCTCAAGAAGAGAGCTGATGACAGAGGGGATAAATGGCCGGGGCAACAGTGCTGGGACAGACATGTACATGGTGTGCCTATGGGACAGATAATCCAGTGTGGGTTGAGTAGGAAAAAAAATGTGGGTAGCATAGGAGATGGGCAGCAGCAGGCTTCTGAGGTGGGGTTGGCATGATAAATCCACATGGCTGTTAAGGTACAATGAATCATAGAGATCAGAAGTAGAAGCAGGGTGACCATTGGGTACTATCAAATCCAGGAGGGCAGGGGTAGCATAAGGTAGTGGCATGTCTTAGGACCTGGACCTGCTTTTTCAAGCAGAGCGCTGAATGAAAGTTACCCACAAGGCATCTGGTGTGCATGGCTCTAGAGGACAAGAGCTGATCCAACAGCTGGCATCTGTGTTCTCAGCCCAGGCATGACAGCTGTGAGAGGTTATGCAGAATATCTGGCCTTGGAAGAATCTGCAGAAGAGGAGCTAGGGGTGAGGAGGGAGAGAGGCAGCGTTGTGGGAGGAGCATGTGCCAGGCTTAGGAGACACCGTGGAGCACATCCCTGGGTGTAGTGAATGGTCATGTCCTTGACCACCAATAGGGACATTGCAGGAACTACCTACCCAAGGACTAAATGAGACAAGCCAGATGGCCTCACCCCAGCCTCAACAATAGATACCATTCTTACTTCCTGGAAGTCCCTGGCCTAAGAGAGTAACCAGGAAGGCTGGGCTCCTTATCAGGTCTGACAATCACTCACGGCTTTTCTCTCTCTGAAGATGATCTTTTAGTCTTCCCCTGTCCTATAGTTTGAAAATACTGAATATATCCTTTTCTGCCAAAATATCTTCTGTAAAAATACTTAATATAGTGCTTGCGATAACTCAGAACTTAAATAGAATTCTTTTCTTCTGTCTTAATTGTGTGTGGGGGTGGGGGGTGTATTTTAAACTTGCGTGTAGCCAGGCAATTGTGGTGCATGCCTTTAATTTGAGCACTTGGAGGCAGAGGCAAGCAGATCTCTATGAGTTCGAGGTCAGCCTGGTCTACAGGGCTAGTTCCAGGACAGCCAGGACTACCTACCCAGAGAAACCCTGTCTCAAAAAAGAAAACCAAACAAACTTAGATATAAAAAGCAGAAGTGTACCACTTAATGAAAACTTGACATTTAATAAGTGAATACTTCAAACACACACACACACACACACACACACACACACACACACACACACACACGCACACACACACACCCTACTTCCTTAGTTACCTGTCAGTATTCATAGCAAAATGTTTTCCTCTAGTACTTTAGGCATATTAGTATGTAACAGCTGATTTTAAGCATGAACTTAATTATTTTAATGGTGTGTAGGACAGTAGAGAACCCACCCTGGGCTTGTCCTTGGGGGCATTTCCAGAAATGAATCATGAGAACTCTGATCTATCTATTGATAGATTTACAGTATGATAGAATTATCAAGACGTGGTGAGAAGCAAGAGATCAGTCCCAGTTAGGGAGAGTGTGTTCGGGTGTGTGTGTGTTGGGTTTATTCCCACCCTTGCCCTTTCCTGTGAGGCTTTCCTCCTGCTTCTTGGCCACCATGATGTGATCTGCTGTGTCCCTCCCTTGGCTGAAGCTTCTAAAACTGTGATGCCAACTATATCCTTCCTTCCTGGAATTATTCATTCAGGTACTTAGTCATGGCTGTGCAGAAGTGGCCGATGCACAGTCCTTAATTATAATCACTCAGCTCCTCGCCCCTGCCTGTAACTTCGGACCCATCAGTTCAGCTTCTTTCTCTCTCCCTCCCAACACTCATCCTCCTCATACACTCTGGCAACTGCTGCATGCTCAACGTATATGACATCATTTTCAGCTTCCTCATTCACCGAGAGCCTGTGGAGATAGTCTTCCTGTGCTCCTGTGCCTAGCTGCTGCTGCTGCTTCTTCTTCTTCTGCTTCTTCTTCTTCTTCTTCTTCTTCTTCTTCTTCTTCTTCTTCTTCTTCTTCTTCTTCTTCTTCTTCTTCTTCTTCTTCTTCTTCTTCTTCTTCTTCTTGGTCTTCTTCTTTAAAAGAGTTACTTGGTTCCATCCATGTCATTGAAAATGACAAGGCCCATTCCTCCTGTGGCTGAGCAATGTTTGGTTGTACGCAGTGCATCCCATATTGGTTTTGCCCGTCTATCAAGTCAGTCAATGGGCAGGTAGGTTGATTCTGTGTCTTGGCCATTCACTGTGAATGTTACTGCAGTGAATACAGAGGGTGGGTGTTGTATCAGCAGAAAGCTTTCATTTCACTTGGCTGTAGACCCAGCTGTGGGGCTGCTCACTGTAGACCGTCTCTATTATTTTTTCCACTCTTTGGGTATGTTCTCCTTTAATAATATTTGTATTAATTCTTTGCTAATTTCATATAATAAATTTTGACTCTATCCACTCTAACTCCTTCCAGTTCCATCCTTACCTCCATACGCATCCAACTTCATGTCCTTTTTTTTTTTTTTAACTCATTAAGTCCAGTTTGTGCTGCCTATTACCTCTTGGGTGTGGGGCCATCATAAGAATGTGGCCAACCTACCAGGGACCACACCCTTAAAGAAAACTGACTCTTCCTCTCCCAGTTGTGAATAGCTACTTGGCCAGGGGCGGGACTTCCTGCTCATCTCCCCTCTCCATACTGAGATTTAGGCTGGCCTGACTTTGTACAGGTCTCCTGCGACGTTTGTGATTCCACTGGCAATTCAGACTTTACATATCTGAAGAGCCTCCTCTGTACTGCTCTTCATACTGGCTGTGCTAATCCACGCTGCGCCTCCCCCCACCCCCAATGTGGGGTGGGGTACTCTTTTTCTACATCCTTGGGAGCACTTGTCAGCTTTACTCATTGAGGACAGCCGTTCCTGTCATTAGTGACAGGTGATGCCTCACTGTGAGTCTTTATACAGTCTCTGAGGTTTGCTGATTTTGAGCACTTTTTTCCCCCTCGCATACCTGTTGGCCATTTTGTATGTCTTCTGAGAAAGACTTCGATCTATTAATATTTAGTTTTAGGAGTTTCCCTGATCTAGACCTGAGTAGAAATCAAATGTTGACAGGTTTGTCTCAATGCTACAGTTCTCCATAGTTCGGAACTCTTCCACCATCTGCTCCTTGGACTGTAGGTGTGCGCATAGGAACATGCCTCTCAGCTGGCACATGTTCACCCACTACACTTGGGAGAGCTGAGATTAAGGGGCTTGTCAATCATATCTTCTTATGGATCAACCTGTTAGTCACATGATCTCATGACCAGTTGGGAGTGAGGATCTCCTAGCCCTTGGCAATCAAGCGTTGTCAAAACTTGAACTGGGTTGGCAAGAATCAAGTGTCCTTGCAACTCCATATCGGTGTGCGTCTGGAGAGCCACAATGAAACTGCACACCCACGGTACACAAAGGTGGATTCTGGGAGTCAGCCATAGGGCAATGGCTTTCTGATGCCCGACTCTGTTTCAGTTAACCCTGGCAGCAATCTGATTGGCCTCGTCAACAAAGTTGATCTAAAAGTCAGTTAAGGTTTCCCAGCACTCGGGAGGCAGAGGTAGGCAGATCGCTGTGAGTTCGAGGCCAGCCTGGTCTACAAAGTGAGACCTGGTCTACACAGAGAGACCCTGTCTCGAACAACAACAACAACAACAACAACAACAACAAACCAAACAAACAAAAAAGATTTATTTAAATTGTGTGTGTGTGTGTGTGTGTGTGTGTGTGTGTGTGTGTGTGTGTACGTACATGAGTGCAATGTCCACAGAGGGGAGAAGACAGCATTAGATCTCCTGGAGCTGGAGTTACAGATAGTAGTTGTGAGCTGCCTGGCCTGGGTTCTGAGAACTGAACTCAGGTGCCGTTGCAAGAGCACAAGCACCCTTAGCCATTGAGCCCTCTTCCCTCCCCTCCCATCCCCCCACCCCCACCCCTCCAAACACCCCTCCCCAGGTTAAGCATTCCTGAGTTCATGCCCTGTCATCCAGAACTCTACAAAGCAGTTTGGGAACTTGGCTACTTTCTCATTCCTGTCAAGGATTTGTTCTTGTGTCTTTGAATGTCCTGGTGATTAAGAATCCATTACATCCCAAGGCATTTGAAGAGCCTCACCTGGACAGTGAATTATCCAATTTAGACAACTATTTAAAAACAATCAACATAAAAGAATCGCTTTGTAAATAATTCACAAATTACTTCTTTTCCTCTGATTTTATCATGCACACACACACACACACACACCCCTCCCGCCATCATCTCTTTTTGTTGGTTTGTTTTGTTTCCACTTTTGTCTGGGTGGATTTTGGTGGTCTGGGCAGGAAGGTGAAATCATGGGGGATTGTGTACGGGTTTTTACTGGGTTGTAAATATCCTGTCTGGAAATCCCAGTTAATCCTGCTGAGGATTGAAACAGTATAACTCAAGTGGAGGCCATACAGAAATGAAGCTCTAGGGCCTCTCAGTGAAACTTAATACCTGAAATTCCATTTCTGCAGCAATTAAATCCAAACTTTGAGTAAAAGCAGTCTTAATGCCTATCATGAGATGGTAGCTTGGAACCCATTGTTTTGTTTTCCCTTCCGTGAGAAACATATAAGTTTTACTTTTTCTTAATAACTCTGGAGTTTTCTTGAAAAAAAGACATGGTTTAATTTTACCCTTTTCCAACAAAAATTGGAATGCATACTACATCGAAATAGCCATGATCTAACACAAAGCGTAAGACTTCCTTGACAGATACATCCTTGATGCTGGGCTCCTTGTTATGGGAAAGAGAAGTAGTGAAACACTCTTGGTCTCTTTTCCGTGATGCCCCAGCTCCTCACTTTATTCAGCTTGCTAGCTTCTGGATCTTACTTTTGGCCTTTCCCTAAAATTCAATCCGCACGGCTAATTAATGAGACAGAGAGACTATATTTACACACTGATGTGTTAGTCAGTGCTGCATCGCTGCAACAAGATACCTGAAGTGGATGATTTTAGAAAGAAAAAAAACAGGCTTATGGATAAAGGCTTAACTCACATTAAAGGTTCAAGATCTTGCTCCCTACATGGATCAATGGCAAGACCCTGGTGCGAGGAACAAGCATGTAAGTCAGAATAAGTGGTCTTATCTTAAGCCTGAAACCTGAGAGTCTGGGTTCCCATAGTCCCTCAGGAAGATTTACCTCCAGTGACTTATGGCCCATCCACTAGGCATAACTGCCCAGAAGTCCTAGTACCTCTCCGCAATGCTATGCAGGACTCAGACATAAGCCCTGTAGGATGGTCACCCCCACACAAACCTTTCAAATGATAATTCAAGGATGACTGTACATCTGCTCCTGATATGGGGTCATTTTGCTGTCCACAACCATCCTGTGAGATGTGTCTATTGCCCCACCTTTCACAGGGGCAAATTCACATCACAAAGGGGAGTGATGTGCCCCAGCTATAAGCTGGGGGTTTTCCTCACTGCTCTCTGAAGAATGCTTCTCTATGTGGATCTGCTGACTGGCAGCTGATCACGGTTCCTAAGGGATACATTGGTGACCTCGGTGCATCACTCTGAAGAGCTGTTATCCCTGGGCTTCTGGTTTCCTGAGTCCTGAAATGCTGCCCAGTGCATATAGCAACATCACATCTTTCTCCAGATGTTTGCCACTTGTCACGGTCTCTGACCCAAGATCCCATCACAGTGGAACAGTTTTTCTTTTGCAAGACTTTCCTGCTTGTGTATCCCAGAGCAGTGGTTGCCCCTTCCCACAGTCATGATTACCAATACACAGGTCTATGTGCAGCCTTGTGCTGTGATATGTGTGCAGGGAAGATGAGTCCCAGGATGCCCATCAGTGCAAAGCCTGCAAGAGCACAGAGGTTTCTGCTATAGGTAAAGCACACGTGGGGATGGAGAAACCAAAGTGAAAATGTGTCGAAATGGGAGCTGCGCTCACTGCAGGGTGGCCTGGAAACTGAGGCAAGAACAGAAAAGCGATAGCAACAGCAATTTTAAAAAAAAGATTACACATCATATAATGCATCCATCATGTAATGCAACAGTTTCTGTGCTGAAAAAAAAAATGAGGCCCCATTCTCACCCTGATATGTAGACACGATTGGTCTTACCACTATCAGTCATGAAGATCAAAATGTCAAAGTGCTGAGCTAACCAGCGCAGCCTGTTATGGCCACATGGTTGGAATCGCATTCATTTGTCAAAAGGAGTGGATGCTGAGGTGACCTTTGACCTGGAGGCTGGCCCATACAGTCTGTTCAGCATGACGTCATGCTATGGGTTTTGGAATGAGTTTATTAAGTACATAGCAAGCAAAAGTAAAAGAACAAATATAGAGTGGCGGGTACAGAGAAGCAGCCATAGATAGAAAAGCATCACCAAAGCAGGGGCTTACAACATCCAACAGAAATTGAGTGGGGGGTGTTTTTGGAGGTAGCCATGGAGAGTTCCTGGGTGAGAACTCTGTAGATCCTCTCTGTAGATGAGTCTCTGGTTTCTCTTCCTGCCTCGTACATTGGCGTTTGCCATATTTTTATGGCACATGTTTTTATTTTATTGCAATAACAAATATTTTTATAAATCCTTTGAGAATTTCATACAATATAGTTTGATCCTTATTCACTTCACCTCCTCCCCATGTCTACCTCCCTCGCACCCCGGACTTAAATTTTGTCTTTCCCTTTAAAAAAAAAAAAAAAGAATCAATATTCCATTCACTTCAATTTGTGCTGTCTGTATACTTCTAGGTGTGAGATCCTCCACCAGAGAGTGGACGGCCTAATAGGAATCATTCGTGGGTGCAAAGGTTTTCAATACCCTTAGCTGCTTCTTGCATTTCCCCCTCTCCTTTAAAGTACCAGGGAACAAGCCTGAACATGCCAGAGGAGACAAAGGAGCCCCCACTCCTGCCTTCATCATCTGCTTTCAACAAGCTTAAACAGCAAGCGACAATTTTAGATATAATATATTACAGATGCATATCCAAGCTGTGACTTAGTGTGAAAGAAAAAGACTCAAGAGACCATACACCACACTCTGTCCTATGTATGTGACCGTCCAACATGGGCGAGTGTACAGGGACAGAAGACAACTAGTGGTTGCCAAGAATCATGGGGGTGTGTTGCAGGGCTTGGCCGTCCCTCTAGGTCACCTGTAAGATGACTTCACAGTTTGATGCATTTGCTTAAAATCATTTTAGTCGGGTTAGATCATAGTCAAAAATATGTTGCAGTAGAAAGCTTTTAAACCCCAATGTACAGGCTGGAGAGATGGCCCCAGTGGTTAAGAAGGGCACTGGCTGCTCTTCCTGAGGACACAGGTTTAGTTCCCAGCGCCCGCAGGGTGGCTCACAACCATATGTAGCTCTAGTTTCGAGAGATACAAGTTTCAAAAGGCCTCTAATGGCTTCTATGGGCACTGCACACATATGGTACACACACAGACACACACACACACACACACACACACAGAGAGAGAGAGAGAGAGAGAGAGAGAGAGACAGAGAGAGAGAGACAGAGACAGAGACAGAGACAGAGAGAAAGAGAGGGAAAGAAAAGAGAGGGAAAGAAAAGAGAGGGAGAGAGAGACAGAGATGCACACAATTTTTAAATAATAAATCTTTAAAATAATTTTAAGAGTAAAGAACCCCTGTTTCCCTTGTGCTATGAGACTAATCCTTCAAAAATAGATCTCAGAGGGTAAAAACTCATGGTCAGGAAGTGTCTTTCTTTCCAACAGGCAGAAATGGAACGCAGTTTTCCTCATGTGAGTCAAAGGAGAATGCGCTAGCGTTTCCTGCTCAGCAAAGTTTTGCCGTGACCTTCCTCAGTCACAACCAGTATTATTTACAAAGAGCTTCTTGAAGAGCAAACCATCTACAAACAGAGATGCTTCTGCGTCTCCTTAGGGTAGTGGGTAATGATGGAGTGTTATGATGCTGGACAATACTATTTCATTCATAATACTCAGGCTCCATTAGCATACATACATATTCATGAGAATGATGAATGGGTCTTTGTGGAAGCTATAACAAATGGTCAGAATGACTTTATGCAAAGCCCTGAAAATGTTAGCTATTTTCTCAGCCAAAGTCACCCAGGAGATCCGCCCTCTGCAGCTGATGGAGAGTAAAGGAATTTGGGACAGTCTGTTTGCTTTTAATGGATTGAACTCTGTACCTTTAATGGCTCTGATTCAAATGGGCATATCCCCACATGTATGTGTATATGAACTAGTTAGAGTAGGGTGTATGTATGTGTGTGGGTACATGTGCACATGCGTGCACTTGTGTGTGGAATACAGAATTTGGTAGCAGGTGTCTAGCTCAGTTGCTTACCACCTTTATGTTTTGAGACAGGGTCTCTCTCTGGCCTGAGTTAACTCATTGTGTAGGCTATACTGGCTGGCTAGGGAGCCTCAGGCATCTAAACCATCTCTACCTCCCAGAACTAGGGTTATAGACACACTGTCACATCCAGCTTCTTATGTAGGTTCTGGGGATCTGAACTGAGGTCCTGTTTGTGCAACAGGTACCATATTGCCTGAGCCATCTCTCCCTATCCCCAGAAAAATTATATATATATATATATATATATATATATATATATATATATATATGAATATATAAAGATGCGAATGCAATAGATACAATATTTAGGGCCCTACTCAAAGGCTATGATGCTGAGTGAAGGCAGAAGCTGGCATTTGCCTGCTGTTGGTGTCTGACCATGTTACTGCATCTTACCTCCTCACTGGTGCTCACAGACCTCTGCTTCTGATCTCAGAATAGAATGCATGCCCCACAGCATCTACAACCAGGTGAGTGAGCTGTCCCCACCTGTGGAAGACACTGACAAACAATGATAGTTCTCTTTCCACCGAGCCTTGACATGGCTCCAGGGAGCTATTCGCAGTCATCTTCATTTGGCTCTTGAGATGACACCCACTTGCTGACCACATACTTGAGGACCAGGCATGCAAATAAGAACCCCATGCAGATAAGGCTTTCTATGGTAAGGCACGGTGGGTGCAGATGTTGTCCAGAGGTGAGGGATGGTTTTGTGGCAGCCATTTATTACATGGCAGCTTCCTTGAGTTTTGGTTTTAATTCCAGTTTTGAGAACCCTGTTTATGCCAATGAACAGGAAATGAAAAGCAAAGGAAGAAAATTATCAAATGATGCATGAAATGCCATCCACATCTGTCTAAATGAGAGTGAGCATTCTTTCTTTTAGTAAATTGAGATTGACTCATCTTCGTTGCTTAAAAACCATTGTGTGTGTATCCTTCCAGATGTGTGCATATGGGCTGAACTCTTTCTTTAAATAAATTAAAAAAAAAAAAACTACATCGAAGTCATCAGTGTAGGATTTACCACAGCCTAGTCAACCATTCACCCAGTGGAAGTCTGTTTCCTCCTAATATTTTTATAAGCTTTAAATAGTCTTTGCATATCATTCTATATGTGTATTAGTTTATTTTATGTGGATAGATATCTGAGCGAGACTCAAACTACAAAGGAAAAAGTCTGTTTTTTATATAAATTTATTTTATTTACGTGTATGTGTGTGTGCCCATGGGTGCACATGGGTGTTGTTGCCTGCAGAGACCAGAAGAATCTGTCATATCCTTTGGAGCTGAAGTTACAGGCATTCCTAAACCACCTGATGTGGATGTTGCCTTGTGGTTGTTTCCTGTATCAGCTGACAACTACTGAGCATCTC
This sequence comes from Acomys minous, assembly GCF_964271855.1. NCBI lineage: Eukaryota > Metazoa > Chordata > Mammalia > Rodentia > Muridae > Acomys > Acomys minous. The sequence goes on from NC_140498.1 coordinate 81,209,213, forward strand.
TCGGGCATTTGCCCCACTCCAGCATCTCCTCTTCTGAGGCACACCTACCTCTGATAGCCTTTAAGTCTTCGCTCTGTGGAGTCATCCACCTCTTCTCTCCCTCTTCCTTGAGAATCTTTTTTGATCCTTGCAAAGTATCACCCATGTCCAAACAAAATCTTCAGTTTTGTTTATATCAATTTCCACCAACAAAAGCAAATTTAATTATACAGATATTGCTTTCTGGATTCCACTTGTGGAATATCCTCCTAACTAAATATGTAAAATTTCTCTTAAAGCACAGAAAAGTAGGGGAGAAATTAACTTGACTGTGTGGTTTGGTTCACTGAAATTAGCATGAATTAATTTTATAGTTAAAACATGGCTTAATATAGAAGATGGATGATATTTGGTCATGAAGGGTCAGGCAAAATGGCTGGGGAGGGCGGTGAAAATCTGTTGTGTCTTCATTATCTGGACCACATAATTGTGTTCGTGAAAACTCACAGATGCACAGCAAAAAAAAAAAAGATATACTTAGAAATGAAACTTTTCTGCTCTTGACAGTAGCTCACACTTGATAAATCAATCCTGCACACAAATACATGCATCATATAAAAAGTTAGCGAGCCAGGTGCAGTGGTGTATCAAAAGATGGTGATGAGTTCATCTTGGAATGCCCTAGGCAGGGTTTGCTTTCCATTGCGGTCATAAACACAAGGACCAAAAACAATTTGGGAAGAAAGGGTGTATTTGATGTGGATGTTTGGATCACAGTCTATGACCGAGAGAAATCAAGTCAGAAGCTCAAGGCAGGAACTGAGGCAGAGGCCGTGGAAGAAGGCTGCTTACTGCCCTCCTCCTTCTGGTTTGCTCAGCCTGATTTTTGTCTTTGGTTGTTGTTTTGTGTCTGTATTTGGTTTTGTTTTGTTTTTTTCCAAGGCAGGGTTTCTCTGTGTAGCCTGGATCAGGCTACTTTCTTATAGTACCTGGGACCGCTTGTTACCACCCAAGTAAGCTAGGCTCTCCCACATTAGTCATTAGTCAAGAAAATACCCTACATGCCCTACATGCCAGTCTGATGGAGACTCTTTCTCACTGAGGTTCATCTTAACCAGATGACTCTATTTTGTATCATGTTGAGGAGAAAACAAATACTTGAACTAGTGCAGAATCTTAGCTGGAATTCGTCAATGGAGAATCTGGGTCAATGCCAAAACATTTGTATGGATCCAGGTTTCAAAGCCTTGGCACTAATGTGTTTTGAAATCTGTTGCTGGTGGTAGCTGTGGAGGTTGGAGTTCTAGAGCCTGGGATGTGTAGCCAGGTTATCCTGGAATCCTGGGAGCTGCAGACCATTTCACTTTATCTTTCCCTCCAATGAAATACAACAATCAGAAATGCCTACAGACGTTGCCAAATATCTCCCCCGCCAGACAGCAGCCGTCCCCAGGATCAGGTTGGCAGAGGTAATACAATTAATTTTCAGAAAAATGGAGAAACATATGGCCGTCTCAGTGAGTGCTGGACAAAAATCACCTCGTACAGTTCAGTGCTGCTTCTTCATCTTTAAGTAGTACATGGATTGTTCCAGATGCCAGACAAATGGAAGAGGAGGTGTGGACTGGTTGAGAACCACAAGGCAAAAACTTCTTTATTCCTCCAGTGCGGGTATAGTAGACGTGGATTCACAGACACTTGCTGGGAGATCTTTCATGCTAGCTCATCCTATCTTGGTATCAAAAGGGCTATGGGAGGACGCAGTGGTTTTAGTTGGTTGTGAGAAGGCAGGAAGCAAAGTGTCTTCCAGGAACTTTCCCTGGGTGATGGCAGCGCTCTACAGATCCCCAGGAAGCACGGTCTTTATCCTTTATAGCTTCTTTCAGAACCTCTACCTGGTATATACACACACCAGCCCAGCAACAAGCATGGCTCTTCCACTGAGAGATCCAACCTAACTCTGTTTTGAAGCAGGGTCAGAAAGAGGACAGGCCCTGAGGAAGTCCACCCTGCAGAGCTGACAGTTTTAGCTTACCTAAACAGGAACTTATCTCACTCACCCCCACCCCAAGTATGTCTCACCTCTGGGCTGAGACATACTTTTTAGAACCACCCAATAGAATTAAATGTCATGTTAAATCACCAATAGGATTGTTACAAATGTGCCTTTGAAAAATATAAAAACTCAGTGCTTTTGTTACTTGGGGTCGGGTCGGGGTCGCCTCTCCCTCGGATGCGGGTGGACCCCATTGCATTGGACCAATAAACTTTCTCTTGTATCCGCATCGAACCAGCCTCTGCCTCTCATTTGGTTGCTTCCCAGAATAGACTCTCCCGATCAGAGTCTTACACCATCACTCACTACAGCTGCCCTGGTGGGCTAGCATATTCCATGACATATTTTCTTGACAGGTCTTCAAGGGTGCTCTGTGCTGACAACTAGACTTCTCTGATCTCAGATGGTTGGGATGGGAACCATATGTTTATAAATCAGTGTTTAGGCTGTCAGATGGCAGTTATTCATGGGATGTGGCCAGCATTCCTGAAAATGTCAGTGGCTAAGACACAGCCAAGTAAATGATGGCATGAGCAACTGAGATGAGCTTCAGGATGCTGTTTGCAATCTTTATCGTCTCTGTGTTTGTGGGGGGTGATACGCACATGTGTAGAGGCCATATGACTTCAGGTGCTGTTCCACAAGAGATTATGTTTTGAGACAGAGTCTCCCAATGGGACATGGGGCTTGCCAATGACGCCGGGCTGTCTGACCAACAAGCCCCACGCATCCTCCCGTCCTCGCTTCCCCATCGCTGGGAGTTCAAGCGCATGGCTCCCTAAATCTCATCTTTACACGTTGAGTGCTGTGGATGGATCTGAAGTCCTCACGCTTCCACAAGTACTTCACTGACTGAGTCGTTCCCCAGCCTCATTGCAACACATCACATCGGGGCCTTCACCACGTGCCCCCTTTTTCTCCAGAGACGGCAGCCAGGACACCACACATCTTCCTGGAGTCAGAGCAGGGGCTGAGCCAGACACCTGAGGCTAAGCACTGGATCAAGGAGGGAAATGATGAGTCTATGACAAGAAGGCACACCTGGCCCAGGGTCAGAGGTTTGGTGTGAGCTGCACAGGAATGGCCACAGATGGCTGGCGATGGGCGCTCAGCCTCCAGAAAGGCTGGTAGAAGGGTTCCGAAATGTTTTCATCAGACATTAGAGACGCCTGTTGGGGGAAACAGGTGATATTTAATTGGATTTAAACACCACAAAATGTATCCATGATCCAGATGACCCTTGGGATCCAACCTAATATGCTTAACTTTTATGTTTTTGCATTATCAGTTAATGTAGGTTAATTTTAGTAAAAGAACGGGCATGAGAATGAATGTACAACTCAGTGGTTTAAAACAGTGCCTGTTGCTTGCAAAGGACCTAGGTTCAGTTTCTAGCACCCTCCTGGTGGCTAACAACATCGGTAACTCCATTTCCAGGGGGGTTTGATGCCATCTTCTGGTCTCCATGGGTACTGCATACATGAGATACACATACATAAGTATAGGATGAGAGACTGACATATAGAGAAAACTCCCATACACATAAAATAAAAATAAATACAACCTTTTTTTAAGGAAAAGAAAAAGAGCTGACCCTGTTACCTGTGTCTTTGCACTGATCTGGACTCCCAACCCAAAACATTGCTAGTAAGTTGCCAGTATTAGCTTTCAAGTTGAAACTAATTTAGCCAACACTTCCTAAGTTTATCTATATGAATAAAAATGTTAATTTATTGGGGTCATTTTGGTCAGGTGATATGATGTAGTCAATTAGCACCAAAAAAAAAATCAGCCTCTCCCAAAATAAATTAGCTCCCAGTGATCCCACCCCCACTGCAGCACACATAAGGTACCTCACTCTAAAACTAACTGGCATGGAAATGCATCAGATCTCAAAATCCAACCTTCCACTTCCAATGCCAGATGGCCATGGACTTGGTATTTTACTCCTGTGAAATAGACAGCTGCTTCCACAGGATGGGATTTAGCCGTAGATACAGAGTGAACTTACTCAAAGGGCAGTGTCTTCCAGAGTCTCTCGGCTGTAAAAACCGGAAGATAACAATGGAAGGTGGGCTCAGAAGAAAAGGTTGCATTAGTATGTGCTGCCCCCCCCCAAAATGTCAAGTGGCTTCCACGCCTCAGGAAAGGCATGGACCATGCCACAAAGGCAAGCAGTGTCCTCCTGCACCTGCCCTTGGCCTAGTTGGCAACCCCTGCCTTGCACATCATATCTCCCTTCATTCTCCTGCTCCCGCTTGTTTTCTTTGTGGTGGAAAATTAGTTGCCACCGCACCTTGGTATGAGAGCATAGGCTCCTACAGGAGTTTCACCGTGCTACCGAGATTCACCCTCTCTCGCCTGAGCGCTGCCTCATCTCGTTTCTCAATCATCATGCTTAGCACTTACTGCAAAGGAAAAGCCTGTTACTTTCCCCCTAGGAGGGTGGCTTTGGTATCACCTGAGTCTAGGGAGCGGCTTGTGATGGGGGATTCTCAAGGAAAGACAAGGAAGATGGTAGATTCATTGACTCAGCCTAGCTTGCCATAACTGAGTGCCATAGTGGGAAATTTATTCCCCTGGAGTTCTGAAATCAGTGTGACAGGAGCGTGATTCCTATGATGCCTCTGGAAAGTGTCTGCATTCACTGCTCCTGCTGTGTGGTGGTAACCAGTATCTTTAACCCTGCCCCCTACCAAGGGCACAGGTGCACCCATCCCTTCCTGATCTCCCCATATGTTGCCATCATCAAGGGCCATCTTACTGCGTGTGTCCTCTCACTGCCATGCAGATTTTTATAGTCATTGGTATAGGACCCATCCTAAGACAATATGACTTCATTTCACCTTGCTGGTTGCAATCATGAAGGCCATATTTCCAAGTAAGGTTATCTCTTGAGATTCAAATAAATGTTAATATTCAGAGGACATTGATGAGGGAGGTGCCATGGTCTTGAACAAACCAGATCCCATTGCTAAACAAAGTGACCAGTAGCTAGCCTAAAGCATGGAGGCCTGACCTCCCTGGTCTTCAAGTCCTTGAGACAAACAAGGATGTTCTGGACACTGCTGTCTCTACCCTCTAACTTCTGGTCACTAGAACCCCACTGTAGTAGTTTCATGTCTGGGCACACCTTCCTCCTGCCAACCCAGTGAACATCAGTTGCTGACTGGAGCCTGTCACTGCCAAAAGGTTGGCTGAGGGCACTCTTGCCTTTTCTCTTTTATGTAGTCTTGGGACCAATCCACAGAATGGTGCCACCTACATGCAAGGTAGGGGTTTCCCTCTTCAGTCCTAACTCTCTGAGACCCCCCACAGACACACCCAGTGATGTGTCTCCATGGCAATGCTAAATCAAGTCAAGTTGGCAGTGAGGCTCAGCCATCACAAGGGCTGTTGCCAAGGGGATGAGAGTTAACTGTTGGTAAGCATGTAGAAATGGGAAATCTACTCCACTAGTGAGACTGGCAACAGTTAGACGCCTTTATGTTGCCACTGTCCCCATTGGGAGAACACACAACAAAGAGATACCCAGCATCCTATGTATTATTCGTAGTCCCAAGGCAAAGAAACCACCCATGAACGAGCCCATGGATGAATAGATGGATATAGAAAAGTGGATGTACACAATGAAAGACTCTTCATTCTTAAGAAAAGGGGAAACCAAGCAATGGTGGTGCACACCCAGCACTTGGGAGGCAGAGGGAAGTGGATCTCTGTGATTTTGAGGCCAGCCTGGTCTACAAAGCAAGTCCAAGATCGCCAGTGCTACACAGAGAAACCCTGTCTCAGAAAAGAAGAAGAAGAAGAAGAAGAAGAAGAAGAAGAAGAAGAAGAAGAAGAAGAAGAAGAAGAAGAAGAAGAAGAAGAAGAAGAAGAAGAAAAGAAATGGGGAAGACATGTCTTTTGCAACAGCATAGGTGAGCCTGAGGGACATTGTGTTAAGTGAAACAAGCCAGGCACAGAAAGTGACACTACAGCATTCCATGCGGACTCTGGATCCAAAAACGCTGAAGTCATGAAAAAGAAGAGTAGAGTGCTGATTCCCAAGGAGCTGGGGTGGGGAACCAGGATGGTTTATAATGGAAATCACATGCCAAATCAGATCTAGACATATTGTGACCAGTGTGGTGACTGTATTTAGCAAATCCCACTGTCCCTTGAAATCCACTGAGAGAGTAGATCTCTGGTATTCTTATTATATGCTAGTGCATGCATGCGCGCGCGCGCACACACACACACACACACATGCAACCAGTTTCTTTGCTACAAACATCTATATATGGGCACTTGAAAGCACACGGCCCACTTTAAATCTACAGCGTTTTTGTCACCTGCACCTCAGCAAAGCTGGAAGACAGCTTCTACTATGGAGCATCGGACCCTCATTGCTGAGCAGGGAGTGAATTTGCGCTGAAGTTAACAGGGATCATCACAGCCCTGCAGCATCTTCACGGGTCCCTCCTCCACGTAACACATAGAAACTGATAACTTACAATGTGCTAGATACTCTGAAATTGTAATGATCCAGGAGCTACTTCTTCCTTCACAAAGACATCTACAAAATGAGGGCTGTAAACACAAAGCCTATGAAATGCGCACTAGTAAAAGAAAGGCATGTGGCATTAGGAAGAATGCCCGGGTATCTTCCTTATGCCTAGAGATTCAGAGGGTCCTCGGGGGTGAGGGATGACTCAGTGGGTGTCATCCCAGCAAGCACGTGTCTCCCCCTGACTTCTTCTGTCTTCATAATAAAGCATAGCAGTAGGGCATGCCTATAGGTGTATGTGGGTTGTGTTCCAGCTCAAGAATGCCATCAAGTATTTTGATTTCACTTAGATGTTCTTACGTGAATAACTGTGGAGTGGGTGACATTGTGAATTCATGGCCAGCTAAGATGTTAGTTATGATAATTCAGGCAGCTTTCTATGCAAGCAGTAATTATTCCTCTCTGTATGCCTCAACAATGCACTGCCCAAACCCCGATGATAGATTTTTTTTCCCATATTGTTTCAATGTCAGCCTCTTGGAGTGGGTAAACTTCCCAAGGTCAAGATTTCTTACCCACTTTGCACTTAGCGACATAGTTGGCAGGCGATAAATACTTGCGAGACTTGCAACCTTGAGGAATGAATCACCACCCTCAAGATGGTTGTCCCAGGAATTGTGACTACTAGAAAGAAGGACCAATTTAATTATCTTTAACATCAACCTGTATTACTCCAGAGCTAGAGAAATCACCCCAAACTTTCAATCTAATTGTGTGTCCAGAGGACGGGGGATAGGGTAGCTTAGGTTCTATAGGAATTTCCAAGCTCAAAATAATGATATTGAACAATTCATAGAAAGAAAATGTCAATCTTGGACTACTGACTATTGCTGGATGAGAGAGAGGTAAGGAGATATTGGGGTGATATTGTTTGGTTCTCTGTGGTAGGAACCCAGTGGTGGTAGCCCATGGTCCTTTAGACTAGGCTCTTAGGGACTGCACCAGGATGTATCTCCCTCCAGTGCCTGAAGCTGTCTGTGTTGTTTTAGTCTTCCATCATAAACAAGTGAGACTCCTTCCTACGGGCAGGAAAGCAGTTGTTCCCTCTTCTCTACATAAAGAGTATGAAGAAAGGGGTGCCCGTTTAACAGGTACACAAAATGTCTTCAAGAGCCACAACAAACTTCATTAATTTTTTTAAAAAATTTATTTTTATTTTATATGTATGTTCATCTGTGTATATGTCTGGGTACCATATATGTGCCTTTTGCCTACAGAGTCCAGAAAAGGGGCTCAAATCCCATGGAGCTGGAGTTATGGGCGGCTGTGAGTCACTGTATGGGTGCTGGGAACCTTACCCAGGCCCTCTGCAAGAGCAGCAAGTGCTCTTAACCACTGAGCCATCTCCCTAGCCCCAGACTCTTGCATTTTTTAAAACTTTAAGCACTCTTAGACATAAGGGGTGGAGTTGTCATCTGTTTCTCCTACTCTGGTTCATTGCCAACCCTCGCTGCCTAAAAGAATCAAAGTTCTTTACATAAGAGGGAAAAGAAGAATGAGTTTTGGATAAACAAGTAACTGTGTCCTTCACAGAGAGTTCCCGAACAAACAAATCAATTCACTGTATCTGGGTGTGTTGGTTAGAGCCAAGTCCTATATTCAGAAACATTGGGGAATTGGACTCTACCCTAGCAATGAGAGCTCAAGGTAAATTTTAATGACACGGACTTTGTCTTTGTTCCTTTGGAATTCTGTGAAATAAAGTCTTCTGACATTTCAACCCGTTGTTCTACCTCTACTAGGCTAATTTTAAAAAACAAACAACAAAAAAATCCTGAGTGATCATCATACTGTGAGTGAAGTTCACATTTGGTGATTTCTAGATTAAGGGAAAAGTTTGAACACAAGTTTTCACATCCCACGCTGTAAAGTAGACACATAATATCAGGAAAGATGTAAGGAAGATAATAAAGTGATGGCGATGGATGCTGGAGAATGCTGAGTGGGGTCTGTGGCTGATGAGAGGGGGGTAAGGTAAATGGAGCCTGGGATGGGGCAAGTGCGGTCACCCCCAGAGCCTCAAGGTGGCTCTCGGGTCAGAAATGCAGGTCTGGCTGGAGGCTAGTGAGGAGAAGAGGTGGACTAAAGGAGAAGAGGCTGCCAGAGTCCTGGAGGAAACAGAGGTGTCCAGTTGCCCACAGCGACCTTACACTGCATGGTGGGGTGGGATGTCAACAGTTAAAGCGTTGAGGGCAATGAGAGCACAGACCTGGCAAGAAAGGAGTGAGGTGCTGTCTTATAGAGAGGATATAACTGAGCAATCCCGGCACCAGTGTGGAAAAAAAAAGAAGAAAGAAAAGTGAGCACAAGAATGAGTTTATAGACATCATCATAAACCTCATACCTCTTTGGTGAGCTGTTACAAAGTATCACTTTTAAAATATCAGGAAAAAAATGGTTTAAGTATAAACCTTTATTATAGAAAACTACTAAATACCCATAGATGTAAATCCATCAAATTACTAGAATGAGGAAGACCTACTGTGCCCTTGAATACTGTATTAGGGTTCTCGAGAGTAACAGAATTACAGAGTGAATCCCTCTGTCTCTTTCTATGCTTCTCTCTCTGTGTATGTGTCTCTGTCTCTCTCTCTCTCTCTCTCTCTCTCTCTCTCTCTCTCTCTCTCTCTCTCTCTCTCTGTCTCTGTCTCTGTCTCTCTCTCTCTCTACACACACACACACACACACACACACACACACACACACACACACACACGCAATGAGATATGTCAGAATGACTTACAGGTTGTGGTCCAGCTAATCCAACAATGGCTGCCTATGAGTAGAGGGTCCAAGAATCTCGTAGCTGTTCAGTCCTTAAAGATGTTTTAGCTGGTCTTCAGTATACACTGGAATCCCAAAGAAGTAGGCTTTAATGCCAGGTAAGGAGTGAGTGTGCTAACAAGGTGAGAGCAGGCAGACAAAGAACAAAGGCTTTCTTCTTCCACGTCCTTATAAAGGCTTCCAAGCAGAAGACATGACCGAGATTAGAGGTGCGTCTTCCAACTTGAAAGATCCAGATTGTAAGTGGCTCTTTCCACTTCAAATCCAGCAAAAATCCCTCATGGGTGTGCCCCTTCATGTTGGGGCTTTAGTTAGCTACAGAAGTAGTCAAGTTGACAGCCAGGCATAGCCATATAAACAAGAACTCCTAATGTTGGAGCTGGAGACACAGCTCAGTGGTTGAGAGTATTTTCTGATCTTGAAGAGGACCTGATTTCAGTTACCAGAACCTACGTATGGTGGTCAGCCTCCTCTAACCCTAGCCTCAGGGCACCTGACACCCTCTTCTAGCATCTGTGGGCCCTGTACTCACATGCCTATCCACACACAAGCACACAAATGAAAATTAAATAACATCTAAATAACGGAAACATATTGCTGGAGAACAAGTGACTCTCAAAATGTGTGTGTATGTGTGTGTGTGTGTGTGTATGTATGTATGTATGCATGTATGTATGTATGTATATATGCATGTATTAACAAATGCACGTGCTAGAAGGTAGGAAGTGAATTCCTTCATTATCTGAAAGTAAGGAAAACACAGCCGATTGTGACTCAGACTTTCAGAAAGAAAATATTGCACTAATGTGTGACGGAAACAAATACAGGTCTTGAATAAAACTGTGTTACAAGGGCATAAAACACATAAAAACTGAAGAATTATGTTCTGCCCGTGAGACAGCTGCAGCCGATCCCACCATAGCAGATGCTATGGATCAATAGCCCTATGAGAAAAGGGCCAGAGATAAATAATTTGCAGAAAATTTGATAAAGGGAGATTTGAAAGGACTACTTATATTATTCCAAACATGGGGCAAATGTAGGAAAAAATGTAAAAAATGCAGTTATAAAAAGGAAGCAACTGTGACTGATGCCAGGAAACAGAATTCATCTGATCTTATGTATTATTAATTTCTTAAGCATTTACCTGAAATTCCTTAGCAAAATATTTTAATAAAAATTTAGCTGAGTGGCTGGGAGTGCAGCACAGTGGCAGTGTTCTGGCAGTGTCTGTTCTCAAGACCGTATGTTCCACCTGCATCATGAAACACAAACAGTGAACAGAAACCTCAATTTTAAGTCTTGAAGGGAGGAGAGACGACAGTGTATAGGTACCCTTGCTGTTCTTGCAGAGTACCAGGGTTTGGTTCCCAGCACCCACCTGGTGGCTCACAACCCCCGACAACTCCTGCTCCAGGGGATCTGATGCCCCCTTCTGGCCTCCACAGGCACTGCACTCATATGCACGCACGTATACATTCATAAAAACAAAAATTAAAAATATTCACAAACAACTTTTAAAATAATATTAATTTTTCTTTGACAACTGAAAAACACATCACAGTACCTTGCATCGAGATCTTTAATGACATATGTCAATTATATTAAATGCTATTAATGTACACTAATTTACAAAGAAGGCAATTACTAAAAGTTAATTAAAAACTGAAAAGAGATGCATGTAGAGATATAATCAAAATGCATCCTTTGTTAAATACTTCACTAGTGAGAATGGAGAGATGGCTCGGTGGTTATAAGAGCCCTTGCTGCTCTTTCAGAAGACCCAGATTCAATTCTCAGTACCCACATTATAGCTCATAACCATCTGTAACTCCAGTTCCAGTGGGTCTAACGCTCTAGTCTAGTGTCCATGGACATCCGCCATGTCATGCACAGACATACATGCAGTCAAAAGACCCATGCACATAAAGTCGTAACAAAAGTTTCAAGAGTTAAATATTTAAATTAAATAGCACTTTCACTTAAGAAAAAAACTCTTCAAATTCATTTCGTTTAGTATTAGCTTCTATTCCTGGCTTTAAAAAAAAAAATTCTATTTTCTTTCCGTTAATTATTAGCATCAGCATCTAACTAAAGAGGCTTATAAAAAGAATATTTTTACAGAAAGATGATGAAGCATTTGTCTGTGGTTATTGCTCCATGGACTGCAGGAGAGCGACTGCACGCTTCCTTTGTAAAGTGGTATTGGAAGACGCTCTCTTGTAGGTCAGTCGGGTCATTCCACCGCAATGCCTATAAATCAGACCTACATTCTGTGAAATTAATGCCATCTGTTTTGTCACGGGCCCTGAACGTTCCAAGTCAGGAAAGTAAGATGCAGATAATACAACATATTGTCTCTCTGTAGCTTATTTTTATGAGGATTGAATACCAGCTCTGTGTTAAAGGAGAAGAAAAATCTGTAGGCAAATGTTATTGTATCAAAGGAGCAAAGTATTAATGAAGGTGAGAAATGTAGGGCTGGGTGTGGTGATGCGTGCCTGCAATTGCAATGCTCGGGAGGCTGAGACAGGAGAATTATCAGGAGTTCGAGGCCAGCCTGGGATAATTAGTAAGTTCAGACCAGCCTGGGCTAAAGTGAGGGACTCTTTCTCTTAAAAAAAAAAAAAAAGTCAATACAAGGCCTACATGAGCCCAAGCCACACAGATTCTCAGCATCGAGAGGGACTTGGGCATGAAGTCCCACCCCCTAGCTAAGGAGCTATTGATAGCTTTGGGGATTTTCTCTTTCATTTAAGCATGTGATCCCTGATAGGTCAATTATGCTCCCAGTGGAAGGTCAGACACTGAAGAGCAGATGGGCAGCACAAATTAGACTCAGTGGATTTCAAAACAAAACTGAGGACACAAAGTTAGGTCAGTAGGGAAGAGGGGTGGAGCTGAGAAGAGATGGAAAAAGGAGCGAAATGTGATCAAAATGCATTGTGCAAAAATGCTCTAAGAACTAATTTAAAGAAACACCAAAAATATTTTTCGAGGCTACTTAACAATGCGTAAGCAGTGTGCCATTCTGCAAAAATACAATACTTTGTTGTGTTAATGCTGTTGCAATGTGTCCGTCACCGAGATCCATGGTGGCACCAGACAGAGATGAGCTGGAAATACGCAGGGTTTCACCAAACAGAAGGTGGGCTCTGACTGACTAACTCTGAGCTTTTCTGAATCGTGGCTATTTTACCTGCACTCTTCAATGAACTCCCAGGGGACACAATTATATGTGAATGGCATAACAATTTAGGGAGAGTACCGCCTGGGAAGCGGGCTGAGGGGAAGGTGGAAACATACTGGGGAAGACTGTGTGAGAAAGAGTCTGAGAGATGAATTGATGGAAGCAGGTAAATCTGCGTGCTAGAAGATTCCAAGGGGGAAGGCGCCTACTCTTGGCCTTCCAGCAGACATCATGTGATTGGCTTGATGACCAGTGTAAACAAACTGTAAGTTCCAAGACTTACACGGCTACCTTCGCTCATCAAGGCCATTATGCATAAGCAAACCCTGGGTTAGCTTGTCGGAAGCCAAAGCCACTTGGCCTCCTGTGGCTGCAGTGAAAACTCACTGGCCATGCTTGGACCGTAAAGATGTGGTAGACACCCATGATTGAGAAGGTTCTACAGGCTGATGAGCCTCAAAACGCACAGACTGAAGAGCCCCTTTTCAAAGATTAATCCTTTGAGACTCTCATACATGTCTACAGTAAAATTTGATCATGTCTAATTCTTCCTCCCCCACGGCCTTCCAGACAGCCCTGGCCACATCCCCTCCCCACTGCCTGTCCGCTTTTTGGAATTCCACTGCATCTAATCTTTATGTGCACGGGTGTGGGGCCATGCCCCTGTGACATGGGTTGTCTACCAGGGTCCCTGCTCCTGAGGAAATCTGACTCCCTCCCTGAGAAGCCTTCAAGTGCCAACGCTCCTCATTAGGGGCGTGGCTTTGTGAGCCCCTCCTCTACCTGCAGTGGAATGCTGAATGGTTTGATCCTGGGCAGGTAACCACAGCTGCTGTGGCTCATGGGTGTAATGGCCATGCCACATTCAGGGGACACTGTTTCTGTCCCTCCAAAAGCTATAAATAGGTCCACCATATAACCTAGTTCTCTCACTCCTGGGCGCGCACCCCAAAGACTCTATTGCCTGTTACAAAGATAACTGCTCATCCATGTTCACAGTTGCTCAGTTTCACAAGATGCAGGAAATAGAGTCAACCTGATACCTATCAACTGATGGTACACAGTGGACTATCACTCAGATGCAAACAAGAATGAGTCCACAGTTCTAGTCAGGAAGGTGAGTGTTCTTTGTGGTTGCTGTCAGTGTTTTTGATGGCTATGAGAGTCTGTTTTCAATGTCTGCGCACTGGGTGCATGCAGTACCTGCAGAGGCCAGAAGGCGGCGGCGTATCTCCTGGAACTAGAGTTACAGATGGCTGCCAGCTGCCATGTGGGGTGCTGGGAACTGAACCCTGGCCCCTCTGCAAAAGCAGCCAGTGTTCTTGACCACAGAGACATCTCTCCAAGCCCGGTGGGTGTGTCCTTCGATGGAAGGCTGAGAACCTGAACATGACTTCCTAGGAAGACTGGGATTTAAACACCCGAGTTACTAACTGGTCCTCATGAGGCAGGAATCTTTGCTACGTTTGCTCATGAGGCAAATCTTAAGTGTTCCCTATGGAAAGCTTGCAGGCCAAACAGAAGAGTTTGCAGTTCACTAGGTGGCCAATGGGAATTCTCTCTTTTATTTTTTTAAGAGGTTTTTGTTAGTGCAAGTGCATGTGCATATGTATGTGTGTGTTATATATATATAATGCATTATATATATTATATTATATATAATATATATAATGTATTTTGATTTTACTTGCCCTTCATCATTCTGTCCTGTTCCCTTCTTCCTCCTATTGGTCTCCATCTTCTTTCAAACTCATCTTCCTCCTACTTCGATGTCATTGTTTTTGGTGACCCAGTTAATTGAATTAGAGCCTCTTATGGAGTCATGTCTTGGGAGGGGTTAGTCGCAGACCTGTGGGACCTTGTTCTTAACTACACCACTCTTCTTCCTCCAGCAATTAACCGCCTATAAATACTCAAGGTGTGGTGGGGCCTTGTGAGCCCCCTTCCCTCCATTGTCGTTTTGCTTTTCTGCTCCTGTGCTAAAACTGACCAAAACCAATTTGAGGGGGGAAAGAGTTTATTTGGTTCACCTTCCATAGCACAGTCCAACAGTGAGGGCAGTCAGGGCAGGAAGGCAGGCAGGAGCCTGGAGGAGTGCTGCTTACTGGCTATCTCCCCATGGCTTGCTCAGCCTGCTTTCTTAAAGCACCCAGGACTATCTGTCCAGGAGTGTGGCTCCACTCAGAGGTCTGGGTCCTCCCACATGAATCATCAATCAAGACAATGCCACACAGACTTGCTCACAAAGCAGTCTAATGGAGGCAGTTCTTCAACGTGCCTCCCTCTTTCCCCGATGACTCTAGTTTGGATCAAGTTGTATCACGTGACTAACCGTCCCACACCCTCCATTACAGGATGTTGGCATGCCCAGTCTTATGTAGGTCTTAGTCCCAAGGAACTGTGAGTTTTGAGAGTGCACAGCTGTGTCATGACTGGATGATAGCATTCCTTAACTGTCATACAGCATGAATAGTATGAAAATGCTGGAGTTCTGGGGTGGGGGTGGGGGTGGGGGTTCCCACCTGGTATGAGCAGAAATGGGAGGCTGTGAACTAAGGTCTGCCCTTGTGGTATATTAAGAAAAGCACAAGTTTGGAGTAAAGTACGTTCTTAAAAAAGAAATCCATGACCCTGATTTACATGCTCCACAGTGTCCTCCTTGCAAACATACATACATACATGCATAGATACATACATACATGCATGTATATACATACATAAATGGTGCATGCACATATGTTTGTATACGCACATTATATGCTGTGTGTGTATCCTCCCAGCCTTAGCAGGACAAGAGATCTTACTTCCTCTAGGTTTTGTGTGTGTGTGTGTGTGTGTGTGTGTGTATGAACATATGCAATATGGGCCAGTCAGTGTTTGGGTGGCATTTCTGCATTCATCTTTAATCAGTGAGTACACTTCCTACTGTGCTTGCGGTATTAAGCTCCCCCGTGTTCACTCCATAACAAATGAGCGCATGTTTACTGTTTAAAGGCACCTGATGTTCGCACTGCATATGTAAAGAAACACTTCTGTCTGTTCCCAGGAGTCAGAGCAATGCGGGAGGCTTGTGAAAGGTTGTTGAGGAATTAGCTTCCCAAATTGCCACAAGTGGTAGACATTATTCATGCAGGGATTTACAACCCAGGTCAGGGTTGTCCACAGGGTGGATGCTTTTTCACCCAACCTGTTTGATGGCTGAAATGGAAATGACTTAAAAAAAAAAAAAAGATAGAAATGCATTATCCAACAGTGAGAGTTTTCTCCAAGAGAGTCTGGGAGTGCCTATGTCCCCGCACTTTGCTATCTTTCCTTCTGATGTGCATGAGAGAGTGGAGTGTTGTGTGACTGCACCTCCCTCCCAACCCCATGTACTTTGTTCCTTAGCTACACAGCAAAGTTTGAGGTCAGCCTGGGCTACACAACAGTGGTGCACCTCTCACTCTATCAGATTAGAGCTCTGGTAGATTAGAACATAGGCAGATCTTTGTTTTTCATTACAAATTATTCATTGATTTTTTTTTTGTGGGGTGGGGCAGGTGTGTGGAGATCAGAGCCTATGTTCACAGGCGTAGGATCTCTCTTTCCATCATGTCGGTCCTGGGAATCAAACTCAGGACATCAGGCTTGTCTACAGAGACTACCCAATGAGTCATCTCACCAGCCACAGTGATCTTTTCGAGTACATAGAATTGGGCAGCTACCTGGCATGTACGGAGTGCTAGATGTGAGCTCCATCTCTGAAAATTAGTGAATAAATCAATAATAAATAAATGATAAACGAATAAGACTAGATATCAAGTATATTCAACAGGCTTTCATAATGGCCACTGAGCAGGGCTAAAAGCCACGAATACGACTCCGTGTGGTCTGCACACAGTTTTTGTATCCATGTGTGTATATGCAGAGATAGCTGCGTCCACTTTTCATCACATAGTGTTGATGACTGACACGAGCAGTTGCTTCCCCTAAGGCTCATTATCCTTGAAATTCTGGAGCCTCTGACTCAGACCACATGCTGTTATCTCTCCCTGCTCTCAACAGCATATGCCCGGTGCACCGTGTAAACATCTCAGTACCCAAGAGTCTAAAGCTGCAGCGTGATTGCTCTCAGCCTCATCCAAAGTGCTCAAAAGTAAATGGGAGAGCAATCAAAACAACAGAAGACAAGTCCCAAGCTTTACCGAGGGGGCGGGGAGAGACAGGAGCTATTAGACTGGCCTCCCACTGCATTAGCAGAAAAGATAAAAATCAAATATCCCCTCACCACAGAGGACTCTAAATGCAATGTCGCACTTATATAAACCCTAACAGCTCAGGGTTCTTTTGATAATGTAAGGAGAACTACTAGGCAGGTGTTTAGGAAAATAACAAAATGATCCTAAAGCCCAACTACATGAAGAGATGCTTAAAATATCCAAAATAGTTAGGATAGACGTAATGAAGGAGAATCCATCAGGCAGACACAGAGCTGTGTGCCCGAGGCAACTAGTGGCTTGTGGGAAGATGAGAAATTTCACATTCAGCCACTGTGTGGGGCATGGTGCTGTCTGAGATCCTGTCATCAGGCAGCCATGTGTAGCTGCTGTTCCTGGGTATCTGGGGTTTCCACAAGTCATATGTAAAGAAATGGTTTGATTTAGTTACTAGGAGTTAGAACAATATTGCTGTTCTGTTTTCATTAATGATGTGTTGTTGGCGATATCCTGACCCAATAATATAACAAGGTAGGGCTGCTTACTTGACTTCCACTTCCAGGTTTCAGATGATCCTTTTGGGGAAGTCAAAGCAGTTAGTCACGTCATATTCGTAGCCAAGATCAGGGAAAAACAAAAGCAACTGTGCTGTCTGCTTTCTGCTCAAGCTCAACTCACTTAAATGATCTGCATACAATTCAGGGCTCTGCCTAGAGAATGGCGCCACCCACAGCAGACTCCCCACTCTTGAGATAATCACCCACAGACATGCCCACAGGTGAGCCTCTTCCCAGGTGAGTCTAGGCGGTTTTGAGTCCACAGTTAAGACTAAGATTTCCCTAAGATTGGTGACAGTCATACATCAGGCATGCAAGGGGTTCACTATCCAAGCCTCAGCATCCACAGGGTTAAAATTTCTCATTGGCTTGTTCTGTTGCTGGGATGGAAAATGACTTTTTAAAAAAAGCCATAAAGATATTTCATTTGTTCTTTGAACATATCTCCAATTATCATATGAATGCTGACACGCTCATAATTTGGGTGTCTTTCCCCTCACGTTCTGTTATGGGGGGGGGGGGATAAATACATGTTGAGTGGTGTTAGTCTGGAGTAATGAGCCATGAAGACCAAAATAATGAGGTCCGTGTTGAGCTAAGAGGCCAAGGAAGGTTTTTCTCAGATCATCGGCCAAGGCTGTACATGTCTAGAAACAGAACCATGTACATAAATAATTTAGCACCTGTTCACAGTGATAATTTGCCATCATTCCCTGGAGTATTTTGATATTTTTATATTAATTTCTTAAAACAATGGGTACATTCTAATAGAAATTTTAAGTTGTAGAAATCATATGGACAAGGAAATACACAGCACAGACCACAAATGTTCTGGTTCAACTGGTATCTAAACATTAGTGAGCATCTCAGAGGTTTCCATTCTGACCAGAACAAACAAACAAACAAACAAACAAACAAACACAAAACAAGACTTAAGAAAGTACTGAGTCTGTTTCAGAATTGTTTTCCTAAGACCTGAGAGAAGACACATGGTATGTAGCTCTGCAGGAGAGGGGCTGTGTGAACTTTTAGAGTGTCACGTGTCTTCACTAAGAAATATGGGAGCCAAGGGCTGGAAAGGTAGCTCAGGTGGTTAGGCATTTGCTGTACAAACCTGAGGATCTGAGTTCAAGCCATGTTTAAAGCTGATGGAGCGCGCGCGCACACACACACACATACACACACACGAGAAGGGGGCAAGGCAGGCTTATGGAAGCCAGGAGGCTTTCTCCTTTGTCACCATCTTTTAATCATGCTGTGCATCAAATTCTATTGGTTCTACTCTCAAAGGGGCAACCCTGGAACTTCTGTCCCATCATCTCTCCCTGGACCACACAGTAGCCTCCCAGCCAGGCTCCATGCACCTGTGTTTGCCCACAGACCAGGTCTTTGGGGGGATGTCATGGGGTGAAACAAGAGCAACTTAAATAAGAGCCTGGGACACCAGTAAGAGCCCACAGCTCAACAAAGGCAGACTTCTAGCATGCCACACACAAGGTAGTCTCCAGTTTAAAAATGAATGGATTGTCTCTAGAATTTCCGTTGGATGCTCTTTTGACCGTGGATGATTTGAAGCTGCAGAGTGAAGCCATGGTTGAGACAGGGGGAGGGCTGTTACCTAGAGATGGGTCGTAGGGCAGAGTATTGCGTTTGGAAGCGGTCACAGCAGAGAGGACCTCCATGAGGAGTCTGGCACCCTTATAAGGAAATACCCAGAGCTTCTCCTCCATCTGTGAGTGCACAGCACCGAGATAGCTGTGCACATCCGGGAAGAGGGAGCTCTTCCAGGGAACCCACTCAGCTGGCACCTCGATCTTGAACTTTTTAAATCTCCACAACCACAAGGGATACGTTGCTTTTGCTTAGTATACAGAGTCTGGGATTTTGTTATAGCTTTCTGGGCTAAGATGAGAATACATTTTATATTTGAGAATAATCAGGATAACTTGAACAGATCTGTGCTGAGCAAGTGTGTGACTTCACACCCACCTGCCACATTGTTCAGTTCATTCCTACTTTACACCTATTTTGGCACGCATGCGTGCACACATACACACCTGACTCTGTGTGTGTGTGTGTGTGTGTGTGTGTGTGTGTGTGTGTGTGTATCTGTGTTATGTGTGTGCGTGTGCATATGGTGATCAGAGGTTAGCACTCTTTATGTACTGAAGCAGGTCTGTTTCTGGGCCTGGGTCTGGAACTTTCCAATTTGGCCAGCTTGCCCCTGGGGATCCCTTGTCTTTACCCCTGAGTACTGGGGTTTCAGGCATGCCAGTTGGTAGAGTGTGAGGGATCAAACTCAGGGCTTTGTGCATACCAGGCAGGTGCTCTATTGATCAAGCTACAGCCCCAGTTCCTAGATTGTCTTTAAATTTTCTTTTTTTTGATTTATTGGTGTGTGTGTGTGTGTGTGTGTGTGTGTGTGTGTGTGAGAGAGAGAGAGAGAGAGAGAGAGAGAGAGAGAGAGAGAGAGAGAGAGAGAGAGAGAGAGAGAACATGAACACATGTATGTGTGCCTGCTTGTATATCTGTGTATCACATGTGTCCAATACCCAAAGGGGCCAGGAAGGATATCTGATCCTCTGGAACTGGAGAAACAGACAGCTGTGAGCCACCACGTGGGTGCAGAGAATTGAACCTATGTCCTCTTGCCATTGCTCTTAACCATGGAGCCATCACTCCAACCCCCTCATTTGTCCTAAGTCCTAAAATGCTAAGCCTTTATCAAACTAATCAGAAACTCCCTCAGTTGTTGGCTGGTTTTCTCTGATGCCCTCAGATGACAACCCTATCTTTATACTTTCTACCCACAGAGATGCCTTCACTGTCCTTCAACATGTCAAACACATGCCAAGCTCAATGTGGTGACTCCTGTCACTCCTTTTGCCTGGAGCTAGCTTTTTGTTGACCACTCAGATGGACTTGCTTTAATTTGCCTCCACAGATGTGCCTCTAGCACCATCATTAGTCTTTCTACTACATCTAAGTGCCGCCAACATGTTACCCGTGCCCCTCCCCCCACAGTTTTATAAGTCTCTAGGCTCAACTCAACACCCATAGCAGGAGCTCATCTTTCTCACCCTCATCTCTCTCCACTCAGGACACATAACAGAAGAAAGGCCTGGACCTCAGCCAAGGGCTCAGGATGGTCCTCATCTGATTCACGTTTTCCCCTTGAGCACATCATCCTGCCTACAGCAGAGTGCTTTTTTTTTTTCAGGTAAAAAGAAAAAATCTGTTCTCAAAGCCTTTCTGAGATTTCTCATTCCACCCCAATACTCCCCATCACCCAACATCTGCTTTGTGAATTTAGCCTGCGCTCTGCTGTCTTCTTTGGGGGAGTTTTTGTGTGGGCTCTAACGTGATTGTTTTGCTCCATCCTCAAGAAAGATGTGCCTGGGTCTTTGCCATTTCTCGGCTCCACAGACAAATGTCTCAGCCGTGCTGGGCTGTGACAATAGCCCTGTGCGAGACAAGCCTTTGGTAACAGGCAGCAGAAATGAGTAGAACCACATGGTCTTTGTCCTATAGGGACTGAGCTGGTTTGTAAAGTATGTTACATACAGACCCTTTTATTTACATACAAGGGAAACTGCTGGTTTGTATCTACCACTGAGTTTGAGTTTATATAGTAGCAAAGACAGCCACGGGTGTGGTGGGTAGAGCATTCCAAAAAGCTCAGTCTCCTTTGGTGGCCAAGACAGAGTGTACACACATGCGCGCGCACGCACGCGCGCGCACACACACACACACGAGAAAAACAAGGCAGAATTCAGAGAGTTGTGTAACAGCAGGTTCTGTAGTGAAGCCAGCTTCGCTACCACAGGTCTTGGCTCAGCATCTCAGGTGGGCACTCCCCACTTCAGGGCCCAGTGTCCTGCTGACTGCCCACCTCCTGGCATCCTGCCCCTTGAACAAGAAAGACTCCTCCTCCCTCTCAATTAGAAAATTGACTCCATGCTCTGCGATGCCACTCTGCCAGCAGAGGGTCTTGGAATGTTGGTTAGTTGCTATGTAACGCTGCCAGGTGAGCACAGAAGGAGTCTGTGGGATGTGCTGGCAACCTGGCTGGAACAAATGTGAGACTCGGAGTTTGATTTCTTCTGAGGACCTTAGGGATGGGGCTTTGGGGGAAGCTCCTGGAGTTGATTGACACTCCCAAGAGTGCTTCTCCCTTTCCCTCCCTGTCTTTCTCTATCTGTGTTCTAAAAGTAACCCTTCAATATATGGATGGGAAAACTGACCCTTTAGCTAGCACGCTTCCCTGCAGTCTAGGGGAGGGACTGTTGACTTCTAAAGACTTGGATATGGATGTAATTAATCCTGGGAACCTGGCTTCCCTGGAAACCTGTTTCCTTCTATCCTCTGCTGCAATTACTCCTTTTACCTGGAGCTAGCTTCTCGTTGAAGGCTCAGATGATCTTTCCCCTGCATCCAGGACTTGCTTTAATTCTCCTCCACACTCATTGTCATAGAGCTGGAAAGGGAAGAAACATCATAGTGCCCCTTAGTCTGGATCCCCTGGTGCTGAGGTTTCAGGCAGTTGTAAGCTACCTGACATAAGTGCTAAGAACCAAACTCAGGTCCTCTGCAAGACCAGCAAGTGCTGTTAATCACTGAGTCATCTTTCTAGCCCCTAAAATAAGCCTTTAAAAAAAAAAAGGTAAATAAATAAATTGTGGTTGAGCAGCTAACAGGTATGGTGTGCCTCAAACACTAAAGCTGACATGGTATTGGGTGGAATCTTTGGGATATCCTAGGAGTACAGCATCAGCTCATGTCTGAGGATGGGAGATGCTTACAGGACTGGATGAGTGAGTGTTAAGTGCTTCACTGTTAGGAATCCAGACACAGATATACCACATGACAGAAGATGGCTCATTGATACTGAAATGGCCAACCTGGTGACTCACACATTCCCCACTGAGATGTTGGTAGATTTCCCACTCCACATGGAACAATTAGAGTTAATTTGAAAAATTATATATTTAACTTGGCATTAGGATTATATATTTTCCTCCAAGAACCTTTCTTCCAAGAATGTACAAGTTACACAGCTTCCTTTCTATTGTGGTGAGTTGAAAATATCAGTGTGTACATTGGGCCCTGTTGTCCATTTGTCAGATCTTCAAGGTGCAGATGAGATGGTTTCTGCTGTCAAAACAGCCCAGAGTGGCTCTCCTTAAGAGGAAACTCGAACACAGGAGCCTACTGGAAGGCCACAGGTATACAAAGATGGGAAATCATGGGTCTGCTTTGAGTCTACACTCAGCACATCTTTCTGATAATCATGTTTTCATCTGACTGATATATTTGAACATCTATAGTAGTTACTTTATGTTGCTGTGGTAAAATACAGTGACTGAAAATAACTTCTTGAAGAGTTTATGTTGGCTTATGGTTCTAGAGGGAGAATCAACAATGGTGGGTTGACATGACAGCAGGAAGTAAAGAGGTCACACTTTTCATGAAGAAGAGGAAGAAGAGGAGGAGGAGGAGGAAAGAGAGAGAGACAGAGAAGAGATACAAACAGAAACAGAGAGAGAGAGAGAGGTGGGGGCTATAGGCCCTCAAAGCATACCTCTAATGAACAACTCCCTCCAGCAAGCCTCCACCTCCTAAAAGTTACATAACCTCCCCAAACAGCGCCACCTTCTGGGAACTAATTATTCAAACACACAAGCCCATGGGGGACGTTCCTTACTCAAACCACCACAGCATCTTTCTCCCTTGCTTCCCACTTGGGCTTTTCACCTTAAACCTGATGCCATTCCTGAGAGCGCTGTGACCTCTCCCACCCCAGTCCTCCAACTTAGTTCTTGGAAAGAAGTAAGTGGAACCTAATATTCCTTATCTGGAGCTTATTGTTTATGACCTGGGAGGGCTATAACTCTATTTTTTTTTCATATAATAATTTGCCATCACAGAAGTTCATCCATTCTTTTACCACAGACTTTAGGTCCCTTCCTGATATTTACACATGTCTACATCTGATGCCTTCCCTCCCTTATCCCTGTGGTACTTCCTGTGAGATATATATATATATATATATATATATATATATATATATATATATATATATATATATATTGCCCATGATTGATCTGTGATATTGTAAGTTCCTCCATCTACACTCCATTTTCTAATCAGTTTTTTTTAAATATGCACACATCGATTTGTGCATATAACTTTATAACCATGCTGTTTAAGTAGTTTGTTTTAAACATACTGGAATTTTATATAGGAGATTCTGATCTGTTGCTAGATGAATGGCTGCATCGGTGGTGAGAGGAAGGGAGACAAAAAGGAAAGGAGGCAGGAAAGACATCGTTCATAACATGATAGGAGATAAATAAATAGGAGGAAGTTGAGGAGGTATGTAGATAGATATTAGAAAGATGGTAGGTAGGTGATGGATTAGATAAAGAGATAATAGATGATGAGAGATAGAAGGTTATGATAGAGATAAATGAAGGTAAATAACAGACAGACATACCTAGAAGATAGTAGTTAAATAGTGGATGATATGTATGAGTATATGAAAGATAGACCATCATTCCCAAATGTTCTCCCTGAGCTGGGGACCATTTACCCATACACTCATTTGAACATCTGGCTTTCTCCAGCTTGCAGCCTAAGTGTCGGAGTGCCCACAAGAGTATCCAATGTTCCCCTCATGATGCTATTCAGTGTTGGAGCATAACAACCAAGAGAGTGGTCCAGGCGATTGTGCAAGCACAGACACACACACACACACAAAGCATGGAACCCGAGACACCTACTGACCCAGGGCATTTTCATGTAGTGCCTCAGAGTTTACTCCCTCTGCCTCGTTGGTCCTATCCTCCCTGTTAGCTCTTGGCTTCCTGATGGTCTCTGGCTGTACAGTCAGAGACAAGCAAATGTGTAGCTTAGAGCAGTGAAGTTGCTGTGACTTCTCAGAACTGGATGCCTCCTGAGTGCCACTTCCTACCCTGTTTGCACAGTTTAAGGGATAGGAAGCATGGGAAAATAACAGGTTGGGGTGTCAGCTGTGGAAATCAGTGATCAATAGCAACCCTTTATTATACCAGGAACTTCCATATATCCTGTGAAAGTGTTAAAGGAATAATAATGCCTTTATCTTCCCATACCCCCAGTGCCCTCACAGTTTATCTTACTCTAGAAGTAAGTTTTAGCCACCCCTAGAGACACAGATGTGTCATCTCAGGTACTTGGAAGCCCGGGGAAAGAGAACTGCTGTGCAAAACCATCCTGAACTACAGAAAAAATTCAAGGCCAGACTGGGAACCTCGTTGATACCCTGTCTCAAACTAAAAAGGGAGGTTGGGGATCAGGGGTAGAGTGCTTGCCTAATGTTCACAAGTCCAGGGTTTAATCCCCAGCACTGCAGAAATCAAAGATGGATTTCTTGTTAATGATGTGTATCAAAAGGAAAGGATGTTCTGTTTCCCACAGCCACCTCTCTTGACTATATATCATTTAGTTTTATAGAGTAAGTTGGAAAGATTAAGTGCAGACCAGGATTTAGAATGAGCATGCTTTCAAGACCCCGAGAGTCAAGAGCACTGTGAAGTCAGGTTCCTGACCCCAAGTGATGGCTGCACACTGGTGAGTGGCAGATGATGACCACTCCATCTTCCATACAAGCAAGACTCTGGGAGCTCCTGGGGAGAAGGAGATTTGTAGATGGCCATTTATTTGGCGAGTTGGATAAACACCTGCTGAGATTTCTGTTCTAAGATATGCTGTGAAGGGGGTGGGCACTGAGAACAGAAAGCCCTACTCTGTCTGTACCTCTGAATTAGAGAGCAGGGACACTGTTGCCAATGTCAGTTTAGTGGTGAGGATAGGGTTGTTTTTCTGCTTGAGTCTCTAGAAAAGATATGAGACATTAAGCAGACCAATAAATGTGTTTATGTGGTTTGTGTCCAGTGGAACACATCCAAATCAGAGTCAGGAATATAAGCATTGGGACTATCTTTATATTTCTTGCATATATTTTATGTTTTTTTAAAAAAGTATATATATAAATGATATATAAGTATACAGACTGCTCCCTACAATCAAGAAGAGTGATGCTTTAACTATTAACTCTGGTATGTTGTTATAAGAAAAATGTTGATACTTAAATTTATCTTTAAAGCTTTCTTATCTTTGGGCAGAATGTCAATGTAGATGCATAAGAAAAATCCACTGGGCTGAAGAGAGTCTTGGCAGTTAATGGTATATAATGGTCTTGCAGAGGAGCCAAGTTCGGTCCCCAACACCCACATAGTGAATCATTCTTAACACTAGTGCTAGAAGATCTGTTGTCCTCTGCTGGCCTCTTTAGGACCTTCACTCACATGCACATCCTCATACATTCTCTCTCTCTCTCTCTCTCTCTCTCTCTCTCTCTCTCTCTCTCTCTCTCTCTCTCTCTCTCACACACACACACACACACACACACACACACACACACACACACACACCAAAAGAAAAAAAAGATAAATGTTCTCTTAAAAATTCACCACAACAAATGAAGATAACAAGTGATTTCTCCCAGCCCATGAAAGTTCATACTGTTAGGCACCGAGCGAATGAAGGCAGGTATATTTCTGAAAAGATTCTCATTTCTTTGTTTTATTACCCACGATCTTTGGGATCCTTCTTCCCAGGACCTGGTACCTCCAAGCCACAGGAAAGGAAAGAGGAGGCAGTATCAGTGCAGCTTCCTCTCATGGGTATGATTTTGGAAATTGTACAAATGAGTCGTTCTCACTTTCCACCATCTCTATCAACCATATGAAATGGCTTGGGGACCATGAAAGAAAGCAGACATAACTGGGTAAAAATACAGAGAGCAAATGAACATCGGGGCTTCCTAGTCCCACTTGATATATCTACAATAAAATTCCAGTGCTTAAGGCTCAAGTCACATAACACGAGGGAGTAGAGAGATTGTAAAACCCAGAGGACCAGGATGGCTACATTACAATATTTTCTCTGTGTGAAAGGGACATTGCACGGTGAGATCAAAGCAGTATGGTCAACAGAACAAGGCTCGAACAATGATCACGGCAATTGGATGACGTAATTTCACAAGGCTTCTCCACTAGATGAAGAGTTATATATGAAAGCAGTGACTACTAGGATGGACAGGAGCAATGCTTACACTTTTTCTTTATTGTTGCCCAGTGCTTGGATATACATTGACTGCTAGATTCCTTTAAATTCCGTAGTCAGCACTAATTTCTATTTTGCATCTCCTATTCTTGGTGGAGAATTTTCTGAGGCTAAGGTGGGCATGGCACCCTCACCTGGGGGCTGTTTCTCTGTTGGCACAGTAGGTATGGGGGTAGGGTTGCGGGTGGGGAGTATACGCTAGTCTCCAGCATAATTTTTTCCTTTAATATGATTAATATATTTACAGTTCCATACATTTACAGAATGAATTTTAGTCATTTTCACTCCTCTAAGCGCCCCTCATCTATTCCCATCCTCATTCTACCTCATCCCTTCTCAACAAGTCAACAAGACTGACTGCCCTTTTTTTTTCTTGTTTTTTTTTGAGACATGATTTCTCTGTGTAGCTCGGGCTGGCCTGGATTGACTTTGTAGACCAGGCTGGCCTCGAACTCACAGAGCTCTGCCTGCCTCTGTCTCCCCTAGTGCTGGGATCACGGGTGTGTGCCATCATCATACTTTCACGTCTTATAATTGTATGTGTCTTGTTGAGTTTAGTTAGAGACCCCTGCCTGATCACAGGTGTGAGATTGTTTGCTGAGCCAAAAGCAACTCAATGGTAGCTACAACACTGAAGAAATGATGTGACTCCTCCAATAGCCATTAGCTTCCAGAAGGCCTGCACGGAAGGGTGGGGCCTCAGGGTCCCTGTCTCTTCTGTGATACAGTGTCCATGGACCTGCCACTTCGAGAAGATGTCTTCCTGCTGCACATCTCTCCATCTGCTAGCTCTTACATCCTGTCCACTCCCTCTTCTATGATGTTCTCTGAAGTTTGTGGGGAGTGCCACAATTGTCCCCTTTGGGGCCGGACACTCCCCTGTCATCTATTCTTGGCATGCTGTCCAGTTATCGGTTTCCTAATTAGCTGCCACCCATTGCAGCTTCATTGCAAGAGAGCCCATAAAGCCCATTATGCACTGTGTGCACAGCTGAAGGGTGCCCAGTGTCATGTGATCCCTCCCCCCACCACAGTCCATTACTAGAACATTCTTACCCCTACATATTAGTTAATTTTCTGTTGTTTTGACAAAATGTCATGACCAAAGCAACTAAAAGAAAATTTATTTGGGTTTACTGTTCCAGAGAGAGAGAGAGAGAGACAGAGACAGAGAGAGACAGACAGACAGAGATACAGAGAGAGACACAGAGAGTGAGTGTCCATGGCAGCAGGAAGCTGAGAGATCACATCTTAACCTCACAGAAGATTAAGTGAGGCTAAAATCCCCCAAAGCCCACTTGATCAAGGCTTCACCACCTGCAGATTCCATAACCCCAAACAACACCATCAACAAGGGACAGTGTGTTCAAACACGTGAGCTTATGGAGGACATTTCTTACTCAAAATACCACATTATCTAACAACTCATAGATCAATAGATCGATAGATTGATGATAGATAGATAATAAATAGATGGATAAATAATAGGTAGATGGATAGATAATAAGTAGATAGATAATAGGTAGAAAGGTAGATTGATAATAGGTAGATAGATAATAGGTAGATGGATAGATAATAGGTAGATAGACAGGTAGATCGATAATAGTTAGATATTTAGATAATAGGTAGATAGATTTAGCCTTTTGAAAACATCTAATGTAAATAGAACCACAAAGAATATATCTTCTCAGCTTTGCTGTGCTTAGCAGGCATGGTGCCATGTGTCAGCACATACATTTGTGGGCATCTCCTGGGCACAGAGTTGTACAGCAGAGGTACCAAGCCACCTTCACCCTCAGCACCTCCCCCAAAGCCCTTCCTTAACAATGTCCCTTCTGACTTCTCATATCCAGATGGCCTGTATTTGGTGATCCTTCATTTACCAGTCAGAGAAACCTCGTGAGAAAGAGTCACATCCGTCCAGTAGATGGATGTTTCCATAGCAGAGGTTGGAGGAGACAATATTTATTCACTGACTGGTTTCAATAATTTTATCCACCACCACCCCCTGGAGTTAGGTCTGACCCCGGAGGTCTTGGGTGATCTCCCATGTCCTAGCTTTGTATTCCCTGTTCTTACAGGACCATGCTGAGGGAAACAGGAGTGGGCCAGAAGATCTCCCCAGGGTTTCTGAGCAGAAGCTGTAATTGACAGTAATGGCTGCAACCACTTGTCCAGGGGCCGCTTTCTTTTCCTTTTCTCCTCCTGTCATGAGACTCACAGTTTGATCAACGGCTTAGGATTCTCAGCTTGTTACTGGGAAAAAAAAAATGTGTAGCGCCGGCAAAAACACTCAGAGAGTGGAGTCATTTAATTCAATTTGCGATTTTTGCCTTGTTACGGAGAAAACGGTGATCATGAAAGACGTTGTTGCTTTTTAAAATTGTCAGTGAGGCTCTTGTCAGGGGGAAAAATATGTCTAGTCCCCAGGAAGTGGAAGGCTTTTCATTTCTGTGGCCTTGCGAGTTGGCCCTCAGTTTTGGGTTTATGTCACAAGGAAGGAACCCAGTGAGACTTTAATAGCAACACCTGTTCTTCATTGTATCCATGTCATTGCAAGTCATGTTGACATTTCTGAGTGATACCTGTCATCTGCAGGAGGGAACCAACATTCACTGCATGAGCTGCTTGCCTCCGGGGTTTTAGCCAGCTGGCATCCCTTTATCTTCCTCAGAGAGAAGCTGCTGGGGTCTTTTAGGAGGAGACAGAATAGTCTATGGGGAAAGAGAAAGTAGACAGTGCTCAGCAAAGCCCCTTAGGTATGATGGAAGCAGTAACAAATCTTTAATGCATCGAAAGCAGTGAAGAGGCCTGGTGAGGTTGCTCAGTGGTTTAACAGCATGTGCTGCTCCTGTAGGGGATCTGGGTTCAGTCCCAGCACCCACATGGTAGCTCACAATCTCCTGTAACTCCAGCCGTGCATTGTCTGGTGCCCCCTTGTGGACTCCATGGGCACCTACACACATGGTGCACATACACCCACATATACACATAAATAAAAATAAAATAAAATAAAAAAATAAAATAAAATAAAAGCTGTAAGAGCTGACTGGTGCAGCCCAGAATGAGAATTTGTATTCCACAAGCCTTTAGTACTCTTCTGGCTTGCTTCAGCATAGATCTCCCTCAATTACAGAAGGAAGCAGGAAAGAGTCCCCAAGAAGCCACTGATACTGCATTTTAGTCGCTCAACAGTCAACCCATCAGAGTTCAATTTTTCAAATCTTTTGGAACCAAGAGCCTCTCTGGTACTAGGGGAGTGATTCTGTGCTGAACCATATGCTCTGCCCTGGGTTGACATTGCTAATGAAAACCCTATGTGGTTAAGAAAAAACCATTCATTCATTCATTCATTCATTCTCTCGTTCATTCATGTGTATGTACTGAGCCTCCACAGTTACATATAGCATGCTGGGCAATGGAGATAAAAGATGACCCTCATCTTCATGGCTCTGAACTGGAATTGTAAATCTGTAGACAGAGGCCAAGTCTATTGCCTAGACAGAGATTTGATTGGTCCACATCATATGGGCCCAATTGTGTTTATGTCTAACTTAACATAAATTCAATGCTGTATTGAAACAACAAGCTATCATTTACAAACCCAAGCTTTTAGTATCCCAAGTCTCTGAAACTTACATGTATGTATATAAATGTGCATATATACGTTAACATACACATACATGTGTATTTGTGTATGATGCATTTCTTCTACACTCCCACCTCTAACACTCTAACATACTATTTATGGTTAGCTGTTGTCATTTCAGGGCGGACCACGCCCCTAAGCTCACCATCGTCCCTTCCTTTTACATCTTAACGCCAAAGAGTAACAAGTATGACTCACTGTTAAAACGGTCCTGTAGTTTATTTTTTTCTTTGTTTTTTTGTTTTGATCTGGCCCACTCTTTTCTTGGATTTTCTGCCTACCTGGTTCTCTCAGGGTTTGAATTTCCTATTGAGTTTAGAACAGATGTTCTCAAACTGGAGGAGGCACCCTCCCTAAGGACCCTCAACTCTATAAGCCCTCAGATCACCAGGGTTAGTATGGAAAGGCTTATCCTCTTACACCACACAAGGAGGGTGTTTCCCTAGAGGCCCTGGCTCATGGATGAGACGGAGGCCATGAGCTTGGATGGTTTACAAGCTTCCTTGGGTGGCCAGGAGACAGCACTTCTTCAGCAAGGCTACACTGCCTATGTCTACATGTGCAGACCTGTGAAATCAGAATTCACCTCCCGTATGCCTACCACCTTGACTTCCAGGGACCTGGGACTTTTAGAACATGCTACTGTCAGAGCTCCACCCTAGGACAACTCAATCCAAATCTCTGGGTTAGGAGCCAGGGTGAGGATTCCGAGAAATCCACCCTGGACATGTTTCTATGCAGCCACTCCTAGAGCTAATGCTATCTCAGATTTGATTAAAACAATAACAACAACAACACCCTTAGCTCGCAGAGACAAGGAAGAATACTGGGTGCTGACAATGGAGAAAGAGCCACTTCATTGAGCTGGTCCTATTTCTGCCACTGCAAGACAAGCCTGGCTGGTGATGGAAGGCCCCTGCCCCCAGCACCCTAGTCTAGACCTGAGTGTGAACATTTCATCAAGGTGTTCAGATCTTCAAAGTCTCTTCTCCTTCTAGCTCTCCAATTAGAGATGTTCCCATCCAGTCAGCAGTCTCTCTCTCTCTCTCTCTCTCTCTCTCTCTCTCTCTCTCTCTCTCTCTCTCTCTCTCTCTCTCTCTCTCAGACACACAATGCTGTCTCCTAGTGACTATGTATTACAATAACATCATTGTTGACATGGTCACAGTAAAAGGAAGGCTGTAGGAATAAACGGGCTCTCCTAAAGAAAAGTCTACAATAATGATGCACCCTTGGCAATGATTGTT
This sequence comes from Acomys minous, assembly GCF_964271855.1. Taxonomy (NCBI): domain Eukaryota; kingdom Metazoa; phylum Chordata; class Mammalia; order Rodentia; family Muridae; genus Acomys; species Acomys minous. The sequence goes on from NC_140498.1 coordinate 81,240,588, forward strand.
AGGGAAGGTGGGAAGAGGTTATCATGAAAACACTAAGGAATGCTGGCTCAGTGGCATATGCCTGCTGTCTTAGCTACTCATGAGGCAGAGGCAAGAGAATTGTTTGTGGGGCTGGAGAAACTGTGGTCTCTTACGCCTCTGGAACTGTGAGCCCAAATAAACCCTTTCTTCTGTAAGTTGCCTTTGCTGTGGTGTTTTTTTTTTAACCTCAGCCATTGAAAGGAAACTAAGACAGCATCAGTCCTAGTGTTCATGTTGGTATCCCCACCATGCTAGAGCTGCCGGATTCACTCTCCCCTGAGCCTTAGAACACAGTCGCTATGCTTTACCATATGCTACCTTAACTACAGACAAATTTTCCAATGACTTGGGACTGATAGAGCTCACTGTTTTATTTAGGTATTAAGGTTCTCAGTGTCCACGGGCTGCCATGTGTGCCCAGCCTGTATGCCAGGTAACATGTAGCAATAAGCTATCAAGAGACTTGTGCCTTGGTACTGGAAAGATGGCTGAATGGTTAAGAGCACTGGCTGCTCTTCTAGAGGACCTCCGTCCAAATCTCAGCACCCACGTGACTTAAAACCATCTGTAACACCAGTTCTAGGGGGGCCCAACACCTTCTTCTGGCTTTTAAGGACATTGTGTGCATGTGATGCACATGCACAGACACACTTGCAGGCAAAACATCCCTATGCATAGAATAAAAATAAATAAATAAATAGATGTTGTGTGCCTCCTAGTTGGCCAATCTGGAAGAGAACTCCAGAGGCAGATTCCGGGGGAGCCTGGAAACTGTTTGTTGTGAAGTACCCTGTCCCCAGGCAAAGTTAATTGGGAGGGTCTTGAGGCTCACCCCCGGGTGCTGATCCCATCTGAGCCGGTGCCCCAGGTGTCAGGGTTGATCCCAGCCTCTTCCCTAATAGCTGTCTCTAGAGAATGGTTAAGTATGCACTGGCGGTTGGCTTTGGCTTATTGCGCTCTGCAATGCAATCATAAAATATGCAGCGCGAGATATTGTTTGCCTTCTGTGTAAACAATCCGAGCTCTAAATTATTGAACCTAAAGACGAGATGGAGAGCCATGCCGGCAGTTAATCTTGTCTTCTCGCCGTCCTGTCATAACATCAGAGGCTTGATTTGTGTTCCCAACTAATTCTTGCCGCATGTTTAAAAGAGAAGGGAGTTTTTCCCTTGTCCTCCTAAAAATCAACCAGACAGTCAGATAGCAATTATGGGGCTGGTAGGTGGGTGGGAGGCAAAAGGAGTCATCTGCTTTTCAGGTCACTGGTGAAAAAAGTATAAAAACTCTCCTTTAATGTCCACATAAGTCTGTGGTACAGCACGCTTCCAAAGCCCCTCAGTGGTTTTAAGTGCTCATTAGCAAGATGGGTGGGCAAGCCTGTAGGTTGGAGGGTGTTTACTTAATAGGGAGCATTTGATATGCACAGTACTGCCACAGACCGTGGATAACCAAAGCATCCTCCTATAAGAAACCTGATTGCCTCCAATCTAGTAAGCTAGAAAGCTAATTTCTTTTTAATATCCTCAGTTCTTAAATAGGGGACAGGGACCATGGCACATGGCCATCATCCCAATACACCAGAAACAAAGGCAGGAGATTGGGAGTTTAAGTTCATCCTTGGCTGCATAGCAAGGTTGAAGCCAGTGTAAGATACATGAGACCCCATCACAAACAACAGCAATGGCATAATTCTTAAGTAGGGTTCTTCATTTTAAAAGGCCAGCATGTACGCAGATGGTCTAAACAGGTGAGTAAGTCAAGGAGTCTCTGTCTGGGACTTGAGACCTCAGTGGATACGCAACACAGCTGGATGGAAATGCTTTCAGAATGTACATCTTGCATTAGAAGTCCCGGGGCGGGCCAGCAAGCCCAAATCTAAGATCTCCCCTTCTTTGCTAAAGAAGCAGGTGGATATTGTGCTGAAAGTACCAGGAAGCTAGGAGCAAATCATACTGAAAGTCCCCACCATCCATAAACAGCCAAGAAAGCTGAATGCTGTCATTTCATTTGTCCAGAAGCCCGAGACAAGGTGGATTTTTTTTTTTAAGATGGAGAGAACAAATGAAGCTTAGAGTTGATCTCTCCTAGATCATCCCATCATATCAAGGTGAAGTTTGCTACTACCTGTCATTATTTCCACCCTCCTGGTTTATTTTTAATTTAAAAAACTCGGTTTTTTTAAAAATTGGAGACAAGGTCTCACTATGTACCCTTAGCTGTCCCAGAACTCACTACATAGACCAGGCTAGCCTTAAAATTCACCAAGATCCCACTGCTTCTGCCTCCTGAGTGCTGGTTATGGAAATCTTGTGCCACTGCGCCCAGCATGTTTGATTAACTCTTAAACTTCCAAGAAGCTCTCCTAAATTAGACGTGGCAGCTGAGACTAAACTTCATTCCTTACACAGAACACTGCACTTTCATTTAGAAAAGGTTTTGCTAATTCAAACATCCCCCCTCCCCACCCACCCACCCTCAGTCCTCCGCACTTTCAGTGCAAATCCTGCCAGCCCTTCCTTCTGCCCCTGTGGAGTAGGTTGAATAAAGACTAGGAGAACATGGTCTCTTATTTGGTGGAATTTCGTGCTGGATTCAGGGAGAATTTCCCACACAAGAGCCCATACGGAGTGTGTAAGTGTGCATGCATGCACATGTGCACAGGTGAAGACAGGTGTGGGTGCATGTGTGTGTGGAAGACAGAGGACAACTTTGGCTGCCATTCCTCAGGAGTCTTCCACCTTGTCGTTTGAGGCAGGGTCTCTCATCTTTATCCATTATTTGCTAATTCAGCTAGTCGGGAAAGCACCAGCCATCCGCCTGTCACTACTTACCCAGAACCAAGATTATAAACATGTGCCACTGAGCTCAGTTTTTAAAACATGGATTCTGGCCATGAACTCAGTTCCTCCTGCTAACAAGGCAAGATGCTTTGCCTTGTTACTCATAGAGCCATCTCCACAGGCCCCTCTGTGTGTTGTTTTAGGTTCTGTGCATGAATATACAGAGAATAAGAATTTTTTTACTTATTTTTTCATTTTAGTTTATTATAATTTATTCAGATTACATCACTAATGTTATCCCCTCACTTGTATATTCCCATTCCATCCTCCCTCCCTCTTCTGCCTTACTCCCCTCCCCTAGACCTCTGATAGAAGGGGACCGCCTCCCCCCAGTATATGGCCATAGTATATCAGGTTTCATCCAGATAGCCTGCTTCCCCTTCCTCTGTGTGCCCCAGGCCTCCCCACCAAGGGGAAATGATCAGATCATGGGTACCAGAGTTCATGTCAGAGGCAGTCCCCACTCTCCCATCAACTGTGGAGAATGAGCTGTCCATTGGCTAGATCTGAACAGGGGGTCTAGGTTTACTGCATGCATTATCCTTGGTGAAAGTTTGTACAGGCCTCCCTGGGTCCAGATCCAGTGGCCTTGATGGTCTCCTTGTGGGGCTCCTGAACCCTCTAGGACCTTCCATTCCCCCCACACACACATTCTTCCATATCACTCTCAGTGCTCCACCTGGAGTCCAGCAGGAAGTCCCATCATCTGTCCTGATCCCCCGCTGGGTGGAGATTCTCAGAGGGCATCTATGTTGGGCTAATATCCACTTATTAAGATGTACCATGCATGTCTTTCTGAGTCTGGGTTATCTCACTCAGGATGATGATTTCTCGTTCCATCCATTTGCCTGAAAATGTCAAGATTTCCTTGTTATAATAGCCGAGTAGTATTCCATTGTGTAACTGTACCACAGTTTCTTTATCCATTCTTCGGTTGAGGGACATCTAGTTTGTTTCCATATTCTGGCTATTATGAATAAGGCTGCTATGAACATAGCTGAGCAAATTTCCTTGTTGTATGGTGGAGCACTTTTTGGATATATGCCCAGGAGTGGTAATAGCTGGGTCTTGAGGTAGCACTATTCCCAAGTTTCTGAGAAAGCACCAGATTGATTTCCAAAGTGGTTATACAAGTTTGCACTCCCACAAGCAATGGAGGAATGTTCCCTTTTCTCCACATCCTCGCCAGCAAGCGCTGTCACTTGAGTTTTTTTTATCTTAGCCATTCTGAGGGGCCTAAGATGGAATCTCAGAGTCATTTTGATTAGCATTTCCCTGTTGACTAAGGATGTTGAGCATTTCTTTAGGTGTTTCTCAGCCATTCAGTATTCTGTTGAGAATTCTCTGTTTAGCTCTGTACTCCATTTTTTATTTGGGTTATTTGATTTGTTGGTGTTTTTCTTGAGTTCTTTATGTATTTTGGGTATTAGCCCTTTGTCAGCTGGTTGGTGAAAGTCTTTCCCAGTCTGTGGGCTGGCGTTTTGTTCTGTTGACAGCGTCCTTTGCCTTACAGAAGCTTTTCAGTTTCATGAGGTCCCATTTATTAACTGTTGATCTTAGAGCCTGAGCTATTGGTGTTCTGTTCGGGAAGCTGTCTCCTGTACCAATGAGTTCTAGACTCTTCCCCCACTTTCTCTTCTAACAGATTTAGTGTGTCTGGGTTTATGTTCAAGGTCTTTAATCCACTTGGACTTTGTTTTTGTGCAGGGTGATAAATATGGATCTATTTGCATAATGAGAAAAATTCTCACCTCCAACAAATAATGTGTCTAGAACTAATGATATGAAAAGAATAGGGGCTCTCAAGTGCTTATAAGCAATTCTACTTTGTTGATAGTGTGCTGAGAGCCTACACACTTTCTAGAGCCAGCTGCTCCCACGACATCCCATTTTATTGAGGTGAAGCAGGACAAGATGATAGGCTTGGCACTTTTACGTCCTTCCAGTGAGTAGCTGAAGCTCACACATCCCCAGAACCTCCTATGGAGAGAGTTGCCTGCACTTGACTCGAGATACCTTAGCCACATCCATGTGTGCGAATCTGGACTTGGGTTATCCATCTGGTCATAGACACATGGGATTGCCGGTGCAGACTGGAGCTGACGGATGTCATGGATGGTTCCTGATCATTGTACGTCCTGTAGAACTCCAGAGATCTAGCGTGGCTTGAGCATTTATTCCTAGAAGCTGGTGACTCAACCTCAGGTCAACATTTAGCCACTTCAGCAATCCCAAAGGTTTTTAATTCTCTACAATAGATGGCGGAACCCTTGAGAAGTCAGCCTTGACCAATAGAAACCAGACTGAATAAAAGTTATACAAAAACCTCAAGAGGGTAGCAGACTGCCCTGGTGCTGACAGCCATAAAGAATTCCAAACATCTGGCCATGGATGACTCTTGGGAGGATGAGGGGGGACAGAGGGTGATGCCTGAGCATACAGTCACCATGACTCTCATTTTTACTCTTCATAACCCTATAGATAATTTACAAGAAGAGACTCAGGGACAGCATTTATCTAAGACAGGGTTCTTTGAAGGAACAGAACCAACAGAATGAATGTATCAAGAGGGATTCTCTAAAACGACTCACACAGTGCATGCTGGGAAGTCCTGTAATGGCCATCTGCATGCTGGAGAGGCCGAGAACACGATAGCTGTTTGTTCAGTGCATGAGGCTGGGTGCCTCCAAGCCCTAATCTGGTATTGAAGGTCTAGAGCAGTGATTCTCAACCTGTGGGTTGTGACCCATTTGGGGGTTGAACAATCCTTTCACAGGGGTCTGATATCATATATCCCACATATCAGATATTTGTATTATGATTCATAACCATAGCAAAGCTATAGTTATGAAGTAGCAGTAAAAAACAGTTTTATGGAATAAGAATAAGGAGGAGGAGCTCGTTGCCGAGCCAGGCTCTTAAGCACCTGAAGCAATATGCTCCCCTGCTGGCCGTGTTCAGTTCCCAAGGCCAGTCAGAGCTTGTCCTCCTGCAGAAGGTTCAGGAATACTGCTATGACAACATCCACTCCATGAAGGCCTTCCAGAAGATCGTGGTTCTCGTTTATAAAGCCGATGTTCTGAGCGAAGAAGCAATACTAAAGTGGTATAAAGAAGCACACGCTGCCAAAGGCAAGAGTGTCTTTCTTGACCAGATGAAGAAATTTGTGGAGTGGCTGCAAAACGCGCTGAAGAAGAATCTGAATCCGAAGGAGAAGAAAACTACATGTCCCAAGCACACTGCCTAAAGCCACACTTTCGGGTTGGGAATGCTGAAGCGTTTGGGGAGGGAGACTTGGCTTCTGTCTGCACCGAGGAAATACGTGATTGATGAGGCCTCCCTGCTCAGAAGGGAAGGGGGTTTTCATTTCTGTTTTGTTGAAACGGAGCCCTGAGGCAGCAGCTAATACACTTGGGCCTCCTCCTCTCACTGTATGCTAACTAAAGCCATTCAACAAGGGGTCAGGTAGAAACCTGAAGCTTAATACTCCGCAGACCCCTTTTTTTAGCTGTGTTTTTAGGTACTGTGTGAACACCCCACTGGTGTCTGTATTACAGGCCCACTTCAATAGTTGCGTTTCTCCTGCTGGTGTATGTGATTTGACAAACCAGTTTTTTAAAATAAATGGCATTTTAAAAAACAAAACAAACAAACAAACAAACAAAAACAAACAAACCAGTTTTATGGCTGGGCATCACTACAACACGAGGAGCTGTATGATAGGGCCACAGCACCAGGAAGGTTGAGAAACCACTGCTCTAGACAATCCTAGAGAAGTGCTGGTACTTAGTCTATATCAGAAGGCCAAAGAAGCTGCATTCTGATGTCAGCCGAGGACAGCAGCAGTACGGAGTAGAGGTGGGTAGCCCCCCAAATTAAGAGACACTTCTTCATATCTAGGCCGCTGCCGAAAGGTGCTCCTCACTCTAAGGGAGGTTCTTCGCCTCCCCAGTTAATCCTTTTTGGAAGTATCCTCACAGACCCACACGCATGGGCACATCTCTTAGTTGATCCGATATCTCTTCAAGGTGACAGTCAAAGTGAGCCATACCAGCATCAGAGTGGATTATAGACGTGCTAGATTGCAGCATTTTACATAGAAGTGACCATGGCCTGAGAGGTACCTTGACAATGCCACGAATGGAGTAAGATTTATATGGAGTCTATGAAAGACAAATAACAACTGTTATGATTAGGCTTCTGACCAGATGTAACTTGGGGAGGAATGGGTTTATTTCACCTTATACCTTGTAAGTCCATCATGCAGGGAAGTCAGAGCGGGAACTGGAGGCAGGAACTGAAGCAGAGGCCATACAGGAATGCTGCTTACTGGCTTGCTCCCTCCCCATAGCTTGTTCTCCCTGCTTTCTTATAGTATCCAGGAATACCAGCCCAGGGTGGTACTAGACGTCAGTAAGCTGGGTCCTCCCACATCAATCATTAATCAAGCAAGTGCCACACAGCCACAAACACAGACCTGTCTGATGGAGGCAATGCTGACAGTTGAGGTTCATTCTTCCCAGGTAACTCTTGAGTTTTGTCATATTGACAGTTGAAGCTCACTATGACAACTACCTAGTCACTGAAATTCTTAACAAGGCAGACAAAGTTGACAAGTGACAATTGTCCTATGCTTGGCATTTATTTGCCATAAAAACAGTACATGTACTCACGGTAAAGTAGATATTCCCTGTCCTGAAAGCTTCAAGGGCTGAGAATCGGTTCTACGCCCCCCTCCCTTCTCCCTTCAGCCACTTCTATCCAGTCAATATTTATTTAATGGTGGAGATCCAGGCCATTGTGTTGTCTGTCATCAAAAGACCCAGCCACAATGGTTGGGCTGGGCTCCTCCAGTGTGCAGTCACCTGGGAGCCATCCTAACAGAGGAGTGTCTGTCCAGTTCCATCTTTCAATACGGTGGACAACCAGCAGTTACTGCTTTGCTGGAGCAAACCTCCAAGCTGTAAGTATTGCCTGCAGTCAGTTTCCAGTGATGATTACAGTAATACTTGGTAATTGAATACCCCTTGTCAACTTAATGGACTGGAAGGAATTTCAGTGCTCAAAGAACTGTGATCAGGTGTTCTCCTCTTGATTAAAATGGCTGGGACTTGAAAGGTGGTAAATCCAGAGAAGGAGCCTTGTAAACCAGCTCCTGAGATGATGTTTGATTACCAGATGGGAGTGGGAGGGTATAAATGGATTGTTGAATTTAAGTTCTTTTGGTGGCAGAATGGAAACTTCAATCAGTCCTGAAAGTTAAGAGGGTCCCATAGCACTCACAATAGACATCAACAGCTTTTCCAAGAATGCCCTTATGTTTCAGAGGATAGCCGTTACAGTGCTGAGTAAAGATGAGAAGAAACAGATGCATATGTGTTTGCAAAATTCGCCTCTGGGATCCTCAGAGTGTAGACCCACTTGGGGAACTCTGCCATGTTTACCAATTGGAAGATGCAGACCTTCACTGTAGTATCACAATGGAATACTATACAGCAGTGATCACTGATGGTGTACAACTGCATGTGGAAATATCTTGCATTAAGTGAAAAGAGCCAGACACAGGAGGGTGCAGTCTAGATTAATCTATGGAGAAGCCAAAGCAGACAAGACTCACTCATGCTGAGAACACATAAGCTGTCATTGCTAGACTGGGTTGGAGCGGCAGGGTCGGATCCTCAGGTATGCAGTTAAAGTGATAAAGTGTTGTTGTTTATAGCAGTAACTTTCCTGTTGCTGTGATAAAAGGCCAACTTATGGCAGGAAGGGTTTATATTGTCTCACAGGTCAAGGGTTCACAGTCCATCATGGCGGGGAAGACATGGCAGCAGGAACGTGAGGTGGATGGTCACATTGCATCCACAGTCAGGAAGCAGAGAGAGATGAATGCTGGGACTCAGCTCACTTTCTCCTTTTTACTCAGTCCAGGACCCCAGCCATCAGATGGTCCTGCGCACATTCAGGATGGGTCTTTGGAAATCCTCTCATAGGCACGCCCAGAGGCTTATCTCCTAGGTGATTCTATATGGAGTTGACAATTCATATTGCTCATCAAACTTCCTTAGTGATATACCAGGAGTCTGTGGTGGGAGAGATGCAGGAAAACAAGCGTGTGGAATGGCTGTTCTCGGTAGCGGCATTAGTTTGAAAATGAAAGATGCCTGAGAGGAACATGTTGAGACGTCCAGTGTTGCAGGATTTCAGACATTACCTGAGTATGGCAGCCATGTCTCCCTCCTCTTCCTCATTTATCAGGATGAGCACCTGACCATGAGGATTATGACTTCTCCTGGCCCAAAGGAGCTCTTTTTGATGGAGTGGGAGAAATAATTTTCCCCAGGGAAGAGCACATCAACTGTTTATCCAATACCAAATAGTTTGTCCTAGAAACACATGTATAAGCAACACTATACAGACTGAGCAGGTTATATTTTGGGGTGTGTGTGTGTGTGTGTGTGTGTGAGTGTGTGTGTGTGTGTGTGTATGCATGTGTGTGTGCCTTTACATACACATATATACATTTAACAGCAACTAATGGGAAAAAAGACCATGAATTTGAAAAAGATCAAGGAGAAGTATATGGAGAGTTTGGAGAGAGAAAAGCTAAGGGTGAAATGTATTTTTATTATAATCTCAAAAATAAAAGAAACTATTAAAAAATAAATCTAGAAATAAGAGGGAACGGACTGGGATAGATCTAGAAGCTTGGAGGATTATGACTGTTGAAAAATACCTAGTTCTAGAAGGTCACATCCTATACAATCCCATCCACGTCACATTTGAAATTATTAGAGTTTTGATATGCAGGAGAAAATAGTGGTTGCCAGGCATGAGGGAATCAGGGCAGAAGGAAGTCAGGTTCTGCTGTGAAAGGGAGGAGGAAGAAACAAAATCAAAGTTTCCATATAGTGGTGATGGGCATGCAGAGCAACTTGTCATGGTACATATATACATACTCATACATATAACACACATACATAGACATGCACACAGGTGTGCATGCACATACGCACATACAAACACAGGGATAGTGGCAGGCATGCACATACATATGTGTACACATGGATGAGCGGAAATGCATGCCCACACATGTACAGACATGTAGGCATATACGTGCACACACATGCACACAGGTATATACACATGAATGTAGATAAAGCTGGGGGACTCTGAGCAGGGCCTGTGCTGGGCCCACATCCACATTTTTTCTGGAACTCACTCTGTGGAGAGGCATCATGTTGCATCAGGGTGACCCAGCCAAGGCAGGAGAGCCTGTGCTGTGACAACCACAGAGGAAATGGCAATCATCTTGGCAGAAGTTCCAAAGAGAAGTCTTAATTATCAGTAAGATGGCAGTGGAGGCTTCATCGACAGACCTGCTAAAGCCATTTCCTCTAGGAAATGAGGAGTTTCTCGAGAAATCTGTTGTGTCAGTGACCCCGGATATAATTAGTTTGTTCCTTGGTTATGTACTTATTTTTAAATGCACCTTATGGGACTAGAGAGATGGATCAGTGGTTAAGAGCACTTGCTGCTTGCTCTTCCGGAGGACACAAGTTCAATTCCCAGCACCCCCATGATAGCTCACAACTGTCTGTAATTAAAAAAGAAAAAGAAAAAAAACTTTGGGAAAAGTGCACCTTAGCCCTCAACCTCTGGTGTAAATGTTATGTTATCACCATATTTTCTTACATCCATACATTGCAAAGATTATAAAGCATGTTTTGTTTACCTGTAAGAAAAGACCTTCTGAACTTTTAAAATACTTAATGAGAAATCACTTAAGCACATGTATATGTGCATGCCACCGTGTACTTATGGAGACTAGAGAACAACTTTTAGGAATTGGTTCTCTCTTCCATTATGTGAATTTTGGAGACTGAATTCAGGCCACTGGGCTCAACACCTAAGGGTGTATCCATAGGGACCTTTACCTGCTGAGACAGCTCCCTGGCCCTGAGTTTTGTTTTTGTTTTAAAATCACCTTGTATTAGTGCCTTTTCTCATGGTTGTGACTGAATGCCTGACAAGAATCAACTAATAGAAGAGGCTATCTTTAAATATATATATACTTGTAGAATCTTATACCTGTATACAGTGACAAAGGATTATGTACACCCCTTACCTCCTCCAACTCTCCCTGGAGTCCTGGGCACATCCCCTCCCTGAGCCTTTTCTTCTCTCTGCCATTAATGTGTGCACACTGTCAGGCTTGCCACCTATGTGTCTGATTCTGTGATTGCATGTGTTTGTGTATATATGTGTGCGCTGCTGGTATTGTATGTATTTGTATACCTATATTTTTGTATTTATGATTGTGTTTTATGAGCATGCATGCCTGTGTGTGTATCAGTGTGTGTGTGTGTGTGTGTGTGTGTGTGTGTGTGTGTGTGTTGCAGTTAAGAGCAGAAACAGGGAGCCACACAGCCCAGAACTTCACAGTCCAGTAAGGAGGAGTGACTAAGTATTTAGAAGTGACAACTAATGCAGAATGAAAGCCATCCCTGGGAGACACATTTCCATGGTTTATCGCCATAATTAGCATCATTAAAAGTAATCCAGGGACGGAATTAAGAAAGAATTCACTGGGGACCGATTTGATTCACTGCACCCCCCATCCCGGGTGATCTCCCTACAGCATCCCCAGGCATGCTGTGATGGGAATGACACCTAGAATGCGTGTATCAGATGTCCCCCCTGTCTCAGAAGCTGTGTCAGACATTGGTTTAAAAACATGTATTCCATCAGGCCAGCCATTTGTGTTGACTGTATATTCTAGTGGCTTATGCGTCCCCACTGAAAAAGAGCAGCGGACTGTTAGGGCGCTGGTGACCACATTTTAAAACAACTACCCTCCTCTGCCCCGTTTCGGTAGCCTCTCTCAGTAGTAAATGGAGCCCTGCAAGTAGCTGGGTGAAAAATAGGGATGGCAAGCTTCCATCGAGAGCCAGCCAGAAACTGTGGCCACTGTTGTCTTAGGGCAGGCGGCCTTCAAATGGGGCTGGTGAAGCAGGCTGAGACCCCGTTATTTAATTTCCCATCTCAGCCAAAGCTCCTTTTGAAACGGTCTGTCTCGGGTTTCCTATAAAATCTTTCATTAGCTCCAGAGAAGTTTACTCGCAGCTATGCAGAACTTTAAGTGTACCTGGGCTTTGGGGCACAGCCTCAATGCAACTTTCAATTCGTTTTAAGAGTACTGGGTGGTAACTGCTCCTGGGCAGCTTGGGAAGCCAGAAGGGACACAGTAAGTGTAGTCATATCAGCCTCAGAGGCTGGGCGGAGGCATGCTCTCACCCTTAAAACACCTTTTTACATCTTTTCATTGTAGTCTCCTTTGAGACACAAAGAAAGCCCTAACTGTTCCCAAGTATATCTTGAAGTTTCACTTAATGAGACTATTTCCATGACGTTTTTAAGCAGCCTGTAGCCGTTCAGTATCTTTCAGTGGGTTGGCAAATTCATCAGGAATGTGTCCATCACATCGTAGTGGGCTGAGAAGATTGAAAAGTAATGATGCATTGATTTCTTTTTTTAATCAAAATTACTACAAAGAGTGGGATGGGAGATGGTTCAGTGATTACAGCACTTGCTAGGCAAACATGAGGACCTGAGTTTGGATTCCCCCCACACAAAAATATGTAAAACACATGATGGGTGTGGTGTCCCACCTGGAGTTTCAGATCCAGAAGGCAGAGACAGGGGATCCCCCAGAAAAACAGGCTAGTAAGACTAGCCATATTGGTAAGCTCTGGGTTGGATTGAAAGATCCTGCCTGTCTTGGTCAGGGTTTCTGTTGCTGCCACAAAACACCGTGACCAAAAGATGAACCACTATGACCAAAAACCAAGTTGGGGCGGGGGGCGGGGGGGCAGCAGCTTACACTTCCAGATCATTGGAAGAAGTCAGGACACAACTCAAGCTGGGCTGGAACCTGGGCACAGGAGCTGATGCAGAGGCTATGGAGGGGTGCTGCATACTGGTATGTTTCCCGTGGCTTGCTCAGCCTGCTTTCTTATAGAGCAACAACCACCAGGCTAAGGATGGCACCACCCACAATAGGCTGGGCCCTCCTTCATTGATTACTAATTGAGAAAATGCCTCACAGATGAATCTCATGGAAGCATTTTCCCAACTGAGGCTCCTTCCTCTCTGACGACTCCAGCTTGTGTCAAGCTGCACACAAAACCAACCAATACAACTGACCCCTTCATGCTTTCAAAACCAGTACCACCTGTCTAAGAGCCATTAGACATTACCAAGTCTGGCTGCCAACATGAGGTACAACCATGGCTGCCTCTGGAACACAGTTTCTCTGTGCTCTCAGAAAACACTTCCCAGAAGATTTCGCTTCAGTGATGCTGGTGTCTTCTTAATCACTGCTAATTTCTCAGCTCCAGCTAGCCTGCATCAATTATCCCAGTAATGGGAAGGCTTCACTTTAGTCGTCTTGGTATCTTGTTAATCACGGCTGATTCTTCAGCCCCAGCTAACCAGGACCACAGACTCTTAAATCAAAATAGCAAACAGCCCTGATAGAGGCTGTAATCTTCCCTCTGAAATTTCACAGGCCGAGTCTCTCCCCTCCTCACTGCTCTCCACATTCTTATCTTTTGAGCTCCCACAGACCATCCCACTGAGGTCTCCACACACAATGGTTCTTCTAGGCCAAAGTTCCAAAGTCCTTCCACAATCCTTCCCAAAACATGGTCACGTCTGTCACTGCAATACCCCACTACACAGATGGATGATGGTTCAAGGATGGTTCCCAACATCAACTTTAGACCTTCACCTACATGTGCCCACACATCCATGTGCCTCCCCACACACAGATATACATACACACACATGGACACTACATACACACACACAAATGAAAAATAAGCTACAGATAGTATTTCATAGCTTGTTCCTTAGTTCATTACAAGATGCCTTAATGGGCTTTAATTACCACATTTAACCCTAGAAAACAAAGGGCAGCTCATTGAAGGAGGTCACATGAAAACGGGTAATAGGGATGGAAAGGAAAAAACACGAGTTGGCTTCCTAAGGGAAGCCATCTCCTGTAGTTCTGCACAGTTGTAGACTGTAGACTACGGCTTCTTCCTCGCACTCACCAGACAGGACTACACTGCGTGAAACAATTCAGTGGCCATGGGATGAATCCAAAGACAGTTACTAGACAGACACACAGCAGAACTGGGGTAAATTCCTTTGCCCGTGAGCATGGACAGAAGCAGGGATTCCCTTCCCCATTGCTTTACCACCCCCACCCCCACCCCGACCCCCGATATGTGTCTGTGGTCTCATCTGTCTTGGTTAGGTTTTCCTTTTGTCAACTTGATACAAAATGGAGTTTCCTGGGAACTCAGTTTAAAAACGCCTTACACACATTGGCTAGTAGGAAAGTCTGCTGGGCATTTTAGGGATTAATTATTGATGTGGGAGGGCCCAGCCTACTGTGGGTGGTGCTACCCCTGCTCTGGTGGACCTACATTTTATGAGCAAGCCATGCAGTTAGCCCTCATGGCTTACACATCACTCTCTGCCTCCAGGTTCCAAGACAAAAATGTCTTCTCAGAGGTCTTTCCAGGATTAGGCCTGGGTTACCAGGCAGTAAGCTTCCCAGACAACAATTTAGCCAAAAGAATAAAGATACTTTTACACTGCCGCTCCCTGCCCCTCCCCCACAGCTACCTCCTCTGTGTATCTTTGAATATGTCTGTCTCCAAAAGGTCAGGGTCATGTGAATTTGGGGGACACAGTCTGGACCTAAGACCATTTCAAGTTCCCTTTTCCTCTAGGAACCCCAGTGAAGAGGTTCACGGTCATCTCTAGATTTTAAAACCCCACTTTGCGCCTGGCTCCCACCAAGCATCTGTGCCTGCCTTCAGCTTAAATCATGAATGCTGCTAGGACACCCTGGGAGGTTATAAAGATAATTGCTACCAAGGGTAGCACAGCAGATCAGCTTAGAAATCAAACCCTGTAGGGCTCTGAAGACCTGGAGTGACTATGGCATGGGAGTGAGCTGAGGATCCCACTTTAAACAGAAACACTGACCACATGCTGGCGAGGCTGTGGGGAGAGAGGAACACTCCTTCATTGCTGGTGGGAATGCAAACTAGTATAGCCACTTTGGAAATCTATCTGGTGCTATCTCAGAAAAACTGGGAATAGGACTTCCTCAAGACCCAGCTTATTCCACTCCTTGGAATATACCCAGAAGATGCTCCAGCACACAACAAGAAAATTTGCTCAACCATGTTCATAGCAGCCTTGTTCATAGTAGCCAGACCATGGAAACAGCCTAAGTGTCCATCAGTAGAAGAATGGATAAAGAAACTGTGGTACATATACACTATGGAATACTACTCAGCTATTAAAAACAAGGAATTCCCGAAATTGTTGGACAAATGGATTGAACTAGAAATGATCATAATGAGTGAGTTAACCCAGAAGCAGAAAGACTCAAATGGTATATACTCACTTATATCTGCATACTAGCCCAAGGGGCATGTCCCATGAAAGTCTTCACTTACCAGGAAACTGGGACAGAGGGGAGGACATCCTATTGGGACTCTAGATGAGAGAAGCATGGGAGAATAGCAAAGTAGAAGGATCCAGAGGGTCCTAGAAACCTACAAGTAGAACATTATGATAGGCAGATTTGGGCCCAGGGGTCCCGCTCAAACTAAGGCACCAGCCAAGGATAATATAAGCGGTAACTTTAAACCCCTACCCAGATCTAGCCAATGGACAGAACATTCTCCACAGTTGAGTGGAGAGTGGGGTCTGACTTTCACACGAACTCTGGTGCTTCATATTTGACCATGTCCCCTGGAGGGGGAGACCTGGTGGCACTCAGAGGAAGGATAGCAGGTTACCAAGAAGAGACTTGATACCCTATGAGCATATACAGGGGGAAGAAGTCCCCATCAGGAACAGTCATAGGGGAGGGGAATAAGGAGAAAATGGGAGGGAGAGAAGAATGGGAGGATACAAGGGATGGGATAACCATTGAGATGTAACAAGAATAAATTAATTTTAAAAATTAAAAACAAGCAAACAAACAAAAAACAGAAACACCATGTGAATCTGTGCAGCTGCTCTGTGGAGGAGGTATTCTGCCTATTGTCTGCATCTAACTGTTGGCGAGGTGTGGTCAGAATTCAGAGGTTCACTTGAAGAAGTCAATCTTTAGCCTCCCCTAGGTCCCGCACAAGCACCGAATGAAGCTTATTTGGAGCCTGATAAGCAGCTGCAAATATAAACCATCACCCCTCCCCCCGAAGTCTAGACCACCTTCACAAATATACAACCCTAAGTACTTGGCCCGTTGATCTAATTGAATTAGTGCTGCTGGTGAGTGACAACGTGGCCTCATACAGACGTGCACGTCACCGCTGTGTACTTTAAGTGGGTAGTGTTGCAGTGACTATGTGAATGGCGCCCCCTAGAGTCCACTGTACCCTCTGCATATCACATGTCCTCCCTGGAGGCATGGAATCTGGGTGCCTGAGGAGAACTTTAGGCCAGTAGACCAGAACTTGTGGGTGGTTTTCAGGTGACTGCTCTTTGCCTAAACAGGGCGATGGGCTCAAATGGCGCATTCTAAATATATCCTCCTTCCTCTAATGGGGATTCCATTGCTCCACACTAGGTGGTTTTCTCCTGCTCAAAACCAGCTGTTCTTCTCCATTGTGGCTTTACAGTGGACTCTTGAGAGGGAGTCTTTGAACACTGAAGTCCTGGCTATTCTATATCCCAGACTAAATAACTAACCTAGAATATCTGGGAGACAAAAACCATCCCCCTCCATATTGCTGGGAAGCATCGGATTTTGCCAATGTACACCCAGCCTTCTGAGGTGTCTCAGGTTTGTCTGTGGTGTAGACACAGCCCCCCCATATGTTCATCCTAAGCCCAGATGCTTTATGATTTGGTCATTTGTAAACTGCCCCACATTTACTGATTGCCACACTGAATAACTGATTGAATTGTTGTAAGGCTCAGCATAATATATATGATGTCGATTAGTCTTCTCCTTCACAAACATGGCAAATTGATGCTGAGTTTGTCATAGTAGAAATGACAGGATGGAAGAGCCACAGCACAGCTCACTCTCCTGAGGGATTTAAGTCATTGAGGAAATTCCTCTGGTCCACCAGGCAAGGACCTGGCTTTCAAAAGTGCTTAGAATGGCCCCTTTCTAGCTCCTGAAGTAGGCTCTTTGTCTTGTTTCCGAGAATATTGAACCACCTGGCTCTTCATGGGTCTCCTCCCCGTGTAGAACCTTCCACTGGCTCTATCTAACAATGCCAGGCAGGATTACATTTAGACTCACACCTGTGGTCAGGATAATCTCATCTCAAGACCTTCACCCCCTTACTGCAAAGTCCCATTGGCCATTTAAGGTGGAGACAATGGGCTCTGTGGATCAGGACATGGGCAACTTGGGGAGCTGTCATTCAGCTGCGCCCCCTGATTCTTGACAGAGAGAATTAGTGGAGGTTGAATTTACCTTCCGTCTGTTTTGCTTGCAATCTGATGTCCCTAAGAGTGTGGCCTCTCCGGGAGCAGAGGCCTTTCCAAGAGTGCTCACTTACCTCCTTGGACATCATCTACAACACAGCATGGAGGACAGGTGGCCTCTCTAGTTCTCATCTATGACCCACAGTTAGAAAGGAGGTGGGAATTCAAACTCACACGCTGAGAACTTGATTGTTAGTCTTCCCTCAGCAGGCACTAATGGCACTTATGTCAAATTTGTTACTCAGTTTCAAATGCAAGCCATTACCACCAAAATCATGGCTATGGCTTCATGCACATACAATCCTAAAGCCTTGGCACAGTGATCTCACTTAATCACTGATAGGTTGGCCTTGTAACAGCCTTGCGTGTCGCCATTGCAATTCAAGCAGGCGCTGCACTATGGAGTGCTAGAGTTCAAGGCACCACGTGCACATCATACCCTGATGTCCAACAGCCACTCGAAACAGTTATGGCTAAGGGACATTGTGTAGTGTGCATACCCTGGGCCTTTGGAGTTCTGGTTTCCTTTCCTGGTATTACAACAAATGCGCCACAGAATGCAAATTAGAAGACAGAGGGTTTATTTCGACTCATAATCGTAGGTTACAGCCCATTGTTGTTGGGGAAGTCAAGGCAGGAACTTCAAAAAGCTAGGCAGATCACATCTGCAGTCATGAGTAGAAAGCAGTAAATGCACACATGTTCATTTGTTTGCTTACTAGTGTGCAGGTTCGTTTCTCCACTCTTACACAGTTAAGGACTCCGTGCCTAGGGAATGAGTCCACCCACAATGGGCTGGGTCTTCCTGCATTGATTGGACAATTCCCTACAGATATTCCCATAGGCCAACCCAGTGTAGACAACCTCTCATTGAGGCCCTCTTCCCAGTTATTCTATGTTGTATTAAGTTGGTAATTAAAGCTGTGGATCGCAGGAGTTAAGTCCAACACACCCTAATTAGTGCAATAATCATGATTTTATACCAGGTATGTTTTATTCCAAAGTCTGTTCTATCACTCACCACAGTGAGCAACACCAGTAGATGCCGAAGATGGGCTGTGAGGCTGGAGAGAAACAAGAGATCGTTTCCTTCTCGTGCTCCTGGAAATGAACACACATAGCTTGCTGGGAGAGAGAAAGCAAACAGGTGAATTCCCACCCCTTCTGGCTTTGTGAAATTTTAGAAAATCACCCATCATATCCCAAACCCGAGAAGACGACATTGACTTGAAGTTTATCTTTAATTATATTTAAATCACAAAGCCTAACTGAATGTATTGACATTTCTACCAAGAAATTAATTGACATTCCATTAACCTCAACCAGCAAATTAATTCCTCAGCCTCAGACCTTGGGCACTAGAAGGCTGAAACACAATTATGTATTGATCATGGGCGGTGGCGTGACAGTTTTGGATGGAGGTTTAAAGAAACAGAAACCTTTTTTTTTTTTTTTTTTTTTTTTTTTTTTTTTTTTGGTAAGAGGAATTACCTATATGTGTATTTGAATTAATTTTATTACAGGATAATAAAACATCAGAGCCTGTGAGCTCTGTCATTTGTCATGTCAAATGGGATCTGAGAAAACCATTAGTAGATTTAGCACTGGTCATCACTATCAATTAATAACCCCTCTTTGAATTTTCATGTGAACATAAGAGCTTTTCTAGGCCAGCAAATCAGTTCAATGGCAATGCTTAAAGAGATTGTAAAAAAGAAAACAATAATGTCTGTGGCTCTTTTATTTCAGTTTCAAACTCATACTGTTGGTGGCATACATGACATCCCTCAGATATCAGCTATGCTTTGGCTATCAGGTGTAGGTGTGTGTGTGTGTGTGTGTGTGTGTGTGTGTGTGTGTGTGTGTGTGTGTTGCATATCTTGGTTTCCTGCTAAGGATATCCCATAGCTATGGGGAGGCTTTCCTACTTCCAAGCACCAAGATACTTGTAAAGACACATGAATCTCCCTTCATATCTGTCATCCTTTGACCTGCCTGATGACATTCTGCTTAGGTGAAGTGTAAAAACAAAACAAAACAAAACAACTCTGTTTATTTTATTTTCACTTAAGAAAATAAATCATTGGAGTGGAGTCTAAGAAGCATAGACATAGTAGTAGAAATGGTTCTAATTAAAACTTTCTGATGGGAAGTCGTATACTGCATATATTTATCAACTCTGCCTAGAAGGCCGACAGAGCCTTCTCACCAAGTTAACCCATCACATACCCTTCATCAAAACCCCAAGTCCATGAGTCAGAGATTCAGGAGCTAATTGCACCCCATTGGCTTGCTTACATTTCTTGCCAATTCCACCTTACTCTGAGTTTGTAGTTCTCATCCAAGTTGCATCAGGGGCTCAGGCTTCATCACAGATGCTGGGCATCCAAGGTACCTGTTTATGCAGACAAGATGTGATCTCGAACAGTCTGCAGCCCTGGCAAGGATACTAATGTGTCTGTGGCATACAGATTGGATTCCTTTCTTTCTTTTTTAGGAGAGAAAAAAAAACTCGCAACAAAAAGAGATGTATAAAAATAAAATATCTCTCTATCTCCAAGCGAATATGTTTAAGAAAATGTCACGAAGTGGAGATGAAAGATTTAGTGTTATTTTTCTCCCTCTGTTTGTCTGCTGTAGTGATTCCAGCTCAAGTGTGGAAAATGCCTTCCCACTGGGAGTGGAGTGGAGGGGGCTCCCCAAAGATGTCAAGGGCACTCACTGCTTTTAGATAGAATTTTTGCCTTTTACAAACAGTTCCCATCCTTCATCTTTGTGCTCTCTCTCTCTCTCTCTCTCTCTCTCTCTCTCTCTCTCTCTCTCTCTCTCTTTCTCCCCTCCTCCTCCTCCTCTCTGCTCCTCCCTCCCTCCTTCTCCCCCGCCCCACCTTGGAACATGGAAAAGCCTTCGTGAACTGTGAAGTGCGCCATAAAAGATCACATAAGTCAATCCAGGTAAAACAGAGGTGGAAATATAATTAAAATAGGAGCAGAATGGGTGAGATTGGGGACTTGGCTTTTAATAAATGAAACTTAAAACCTAGGAGGTAAGGTTATTTCATCTCAAACACACTGATCATATAATTAGAATGTTGGGATTATCCTTGAAGGCTGATGTGAACTTTGCCTAAGTGGGAGCATTGCTCTCTTGCAAAGAAAACCCCTACCCTTTAGAACCACTTTGAATGAGTAACTGCGTTGCTGTGCAAACTTTTCCTGAGGAGACATAAACAAATCTACACATCCCAGAGAGGGCACCCTAAAAAGAAAAAGTAAGCAATTACATTCAACCCAAGCTGAAATTTAATTGGGGTAACTCACAGGAGCAAGGGTAGGGGGTTACTTACAGGAACATTAATGAAGGCTTACTTACAGAATCATATGTGAAAAGTTTCTCACAGGAGCATGGGAAGTTTATGGACTTCCAGGAATAGGCAACTGTCTATGTCTTTCCTATGAAGTGTGGGACCACGTGAGCCCTCCCTTACATAACCAAATGTCAACAGCCCAAATCTTGTGTGGGTCTCCTATAAGAAATCATACCTGCTGAGGCTTCAAGAAGGCATGGGCCATGTCTTATCCAGAGGCCTACATTTCACAACATACACCTCTGTCACATTTCTCTTTGGGACTTCTGCTTCGTACTTGGAGGTGACAACATGGGTCTCAAAGGGTCAAGTTTGTCAAACTCCATGTTGGTTTTCACCTTTGAACTCTGCCCTATCCCTCCCTATTTGTCAGTTATTTTGTGTATCAATCAAATAATATAGGTAAGACCTCATCTAGAGACCTGACCCTGTCCTAGGTCAAGGCTGGCTGTGTCTTTGCCCATCTTGATTACCTGGGGTTTGCTGAACTGCATGCTAGGGTGGGGCTTGAGATTACAGATGTGTGAAGGATGTCCACACTTAAGAAGGATCTCTCATTCCACTTAACATTCTGAAGTTCGGCAGAGCTTTTGTGCAGAGCCCATAGTATATCTAAAAGAAATGTCTCCTCATCTCCCTCCTCCCCTCCTTTCCTCCTCCTCCTCTTCTTCTCTTCCTCCTCTTCCTCCTCCTCCTCCTTCTTTTTCATTTTCCACCGCATCTCAGCATAATTTCAGTTGAGATCATTTTGTATTTATAGTACCTAAAAAAAAAAAGCCTGGGATATGAATCCTCACCCTAATGGCAGCCTTCATAATAGGGTCTGCCTATGTGAACTTGTGTCATTCCACTTTTCTTGTTATTCCAATCCAGAATAGCCCTGGGTCAACTCTTCTATACAAACTTTCTCATTAGCAGTGGGGAGAAGTACTTGACTACATCACATTCTCTTTAAAGTACTATCTATATAGTGAAGTAAATACCATTTTATGATTTTCAAAGGTTATTAATTCATCTTTTTCCTCATGATAAAGATAAGGAATTGGTAAGCTTTTCCTGTAAGGGGTAAGATAGCAATATGCGATGCTTTGTAGACCATGTGTGCTTTATGCTGTGTGATTTTTTTTAAATTATGAATCTAAAGCTTAATTTTAGCTCAAAATAGTGCATAAGGAAGCTATGATTTGTAGGTGACTGGCCAGCCATAGTTGTCTACTTGGAGATTGTTTTTAAAGACTTGCACAGCCTTCCCATAAACTTCTCACCTGCCAGTCCCAGCATTCTGGAGGATTCCAATAGTTGCCATGGCACTGTCCTGTCCTGTTCTTTGCACACACACAAGCCCTGGACCATGCAGTTCCCTCTCAAGTGTTTTCTCTGTAGTCTCCCTACTGATGCTTCATAGAGACCTCATCCCAAGCTTGCCTTTCCCTGGGAGGCCTACCTGACTGTGCATGGCTCTCTGGGAGTCTCTTCTGATTTTCACTCACTCTTACATCTGTGGGGCTCTGCTTGGTAGGATGATACTTTCCTCCATGTCCTCTTTCACCACGGGCTAAATGCCTATCAATTCTGCCTCCATAGTGAGCCCTGTGGATTGTTGGATGATGCACCAAGTACTGTGGCCAATCTTGGACTGTCATGGACTGTGTCTGTATACAGTTTGGGCATCAGTGCAAGCCTAGCTCAGGAGCTACTGTAAGGCCACTACTTGATCAGAACCTTCCATGGTTAAATCTGACATCTAAGCCTCTATCACCCAAAACAACCAGGAGAAAACAACAATATTTCCAGAAACAACATGTCAATTGCTGACTGACTGGAGGTGGACTGAGGGACATAAAGAAGACTTGGAGAAACAGAGTCCATTGTGACTGAATCAATCCCCGCCCCCACCCCTCTCTCTCCTTTTTTGGTCACCAGAGAGTTCATGGGAAGACAAATTTATAGTGACCAAAAAAAATCTCATTACAAAGTGTATACATTAAAAGTGTTGTGCATATTTTACTTCCCCATAAAAGATCTTATACTAAAAATGGTAATGAAGAAGTCAGGGGGAAAAAAGTGCCAGTAATGGAAAAGTTTAATAGCTTGATAATGTCTAAGGAGAAACAATTTGCTTGAGTAATATTCCCATTTTAATCTTGGGAATGAGACTTGAAAGAGGAGAGAAGAAAGGAGGACAGTGGTCCTCCCATGTGGGAGACATCTGGTCGCTCATGTCTGTATCACACACAGCATTACCAAATTCCACTGCATTCGAGGACCACAGTGCCATGGAGAGCCCTTTTAAAGCGAGCCTGAGCTGGAGTGAGGCTCTCTGCACCTTCACCCATTCCCCACTGCCATTTATTAATTAATTGCCTTTGACTTCTGTCCTGGTTTGTTTTCTATTGCTGTCATAAAGCAGTGCCCAAAACCGATCTGCAGAGGAAGAACTTTTCACTAGGCTATACCCCTGATCAGAATCCATCACTGAGGAAAGTCAGGGCAGGAACTAAAGCACAGACCATGAAGGAGTGCTTCCTACTGGCTTGCTACCCATGGTTTGCTCAACCTGCTTTCTTACACAGCCCAGGACCACCTGCACAGGAATGCTACCACCCACTAGTGTGGGAGTGTCCTCTCACACTAGTCATCTATCAAGAAAATATACCACAGTCTTATCCACAAACCAATCTGGTAGGGACATTTTCTCTCTTTTTAAAAATTAATTATTTATTCACATTACATCATGGTTGTAGCCTCCTGGGACATTTTCTTAGTTGAGGCCTTTTCTTCCCAGATGACTGCAGATTGTACCAAGTTGACAAAAATCTAAGCAGGACATAACTCCTCATCTTGAATTTTTCTTCATTTTTCCATAGGGTGGCCAGTAAAATGAAGATTTACTAGTATATAAATGTGTGAAGAAAGTATTTGTGACACCCATTGAGGGCTTCACTGGTCCTTCCCACAAAGTGTAATTACCAGGAAATGCCACAAGGGGCAGTAGACTATGAGTGTTGCCCCTCAGTTTGACTCCTCTGGCAACAAGAACTGGGTCATCCACTTCAGCGCCAACAGTCTCTGCTAAGTGGTGAGGTCCCAATGAATAACCCCTCAAACACTTTCAGGTCTTTGTACTTATGTGTAAACTGGGTCTAAACACACCAAAAGAATTATACTAGTTACTCTTCTAATCCCTGAGATGTTTATCATGGCTTACTGTCTCAGAGACTACAGTCTGTAATGGAGGCATGGCTACTGGGATGGCAGGTACTTGTAATCTAATTCATTCACATTTTTGGCCAATCAAGAAGCTGGGGCCAGAAGTGGATATCACCATGAAGGCCAGTTTCTGTCCCTAGCCCTCACCTCGGAAGTGTCCACTGTCTCCTGAGGCAGTGACACATTCCAAGGACTGAATGCTCAAACACATTCAGAAGAGGAACTTTGCAAGGAGAGCCAGGCATGGATCGTTAGCAATGAAAGCATTTAGAGTCTGGGGTTGAGGCACAGAGACACAGTGGAAGGAATGGGGGAACCTGTGCAGTCCTATAAACCATCATTTTTCACCCAATAGCACATGTCTTACTCTCAGGGGACCTTTTCAAAATGTCTGGAAAGGGGTACTAGGAATATATCTCAAAGGGTTTCCTAAGAAGTGAGTCACTTGTGTCCTAGGAGAGTCCCCCCATCCAACCGCTCCACCTCTAGCTTTACTTTTGTTTCCTAAAATTTCACCAACTTATACTTCACAGGACCATCTGGAGGTGCCTAAGTTGGGAGTGAAATTTCACTCTCTCTATCCTCCACCCACTCTGCCATGTTACCACAGCTCGCTCTCTCTCTCTCTCTCTCTCTCTCTCTCTCTCTCTCTCTCTCTCACACACACACACACACACACACACACACACACACACACACACACACACACACACACACACACACACACACACACACACACCCTGGAAGCCCAGGCACCCATGTGGGTGGCTACAGAGTGAAAGTGGATCACTAGAGTGCTTCTTAAGGCCATACCATACTTTGCTTTCTATTCCATAGAAAAAGAAAAACAGATACAGGTATTATTACAATGTGGTTGACTAGTATCCTGGTTAAACTGTCAGCATGACACATCCAGAGTCACCTGGGCTTTGGTTATGGATGTGAGAAACTATATCAATAAAGACAGTTGATGTGGAATGGCTCAGACCTCTATGAAGGCACCATCCCTAGGCAGGTGGTCCTGGGCTGTATATGAATGATAGCTAGACATAAACTCTGAGAGCAAGCCAGCACCCAGCATTCCTGCATGGTCTCTGCTTCAATTCCTGTTTGAGTTCCTACCCTGACGTCCTTCGGTGATGGACTATGTATGATCTTGAAGCAAAGCTGAATCAACCCTTTCCTCCTTGCTCTGGCTGGTTTTGTTTGTCAACTTGACACAAGCTGGAGTCATCAGAGAGAAAGGAGCTTCAGTTGAGGAAAGGCTTCCATGAGATCAAGATGTAAGCAAGGCATTCTCTCAATTAGTGATCAATGAGGGGGTGGGTCCAGCCCATGGTGGGTGGTACCATCCCTAGGCTGGCAATCCTGAGTGCTATAAAAATACAGGCTGAGCAAGCCAGTAAACACCACTCCTCCATGGCCTCTACATCAGCTCCTGCCCCCAGGTTACTGCCTTGTTTGAGTCCCTGTTCTGACTTCCTTTCTTGATGAACAGCCATGTGAAAGTGTAAGCTAAGTAAACCTTTTCCTCCCCAAGTTGCTCTTCAGTCATGGTGTTTTGTCTCAGCTATAGAAACCCTGTCTAAGACACTTCCCAAGTTGCCTTTGTTCAGAGTCTTTCATCGGAACCAAGAAAGGAGACTGGAAAACTTAGCATCCTGAGTTCTCAGCTATTAATATTGCTCCCACTCAAGGGTCAATGTCTGTATGGTGTTTGATCTCTCCAAATGCAACTTGTGGTAAAGCGTTCATGACTAATGCTCCAGTTTTCATGCCTTTACTTTGATTTACTGACACATCACAGGATTCAGAGAGTCGGAAGAGGACCCTAAAGGCAAAGTTGATTTCAAAGTTTCTTGTGTCGTGAAACAACTCTCTCTCTCTCCCTCCCCCTCTCTCCCTCCCTCCCTCCCTCCTTCTTCTCCCCCCCTCTCATTCTTTCCCTGTGCCCCCCCATTGTTGTTCACAGAGTATATTTGAAGGTCTGTGACATAGCTTCAGTGGTCAATTTGACAACTTGCCTCCATCAGATTGGCCCAGGAGCAAGTCTGTAGGGAGCATTTTATTGAGTGATAATTGACTTAGAAGGGCTCAGCCCACTTAGGGTGGTACCACCCCTGGGCTAGTGGCCCTAGGCTGTATAAGAAAGCAAGCTAGCTGGGTGTGCTGGCACACTCCTTTAATCCCAGAACACAGGAGGCAGAGGCAGGTGGATGTCTGTGACTTCGAGGCCAGCTTGCTCTACAAAGTGAGTCCAGGGCAGCCAAGGCTACACAGAGAAACCCTGTCTTGGAAAAAGAAGACAGAAGGAAAGCAGGCTGAGCAAGCCATGGGGAGCAAGCTAGTAAGCAGCATTCCTCCATGACCTCCGCTTCAGCTCCTGCCTCCAGATTCCTGCCCCGATTTCCCTCTGTGATGGACTGTGACCCGTGAGCCAAATAAACCCTTTCCTCTCCACATTGCTTTTAGACAGTGTTTTATCCCAGCAACAGAGATGCATATGAATACAGCTGGATTATTGATAGTTCTTTCCTTCCTCCACTTTGGGGTTTTATGGGTTGTGTTGATTGATACCTTCCCAGCTCCCCTTTATCCATCTGTTCCTCTTCTGAGACACTAGTATTACCTGTGCTCTCATGGAGAAACTGGCATTGTCCTCTGTAGATAGTAGTCTTCTATGGATTGTCTGTAGTGCTTCCTTGAGTGACATCAATTTCTCCCACTTCTGCTTGTCTTGAAGGGTTCATATTTCTCCCTCAGTTTTACAAGAAGTTTCTGGGTGTATCAACCTTGGTTGACAATGCTGTATTCTAGGGCTTGAAATAAATTATTCCATGCTTTCTTGGCTTTAAGGGTTGTTGTTGAGACAGCTAATGTTATTCTGATGTCTCTGCCTTTGTAGGTGAGTTGTGATTTGTCAATTACACCTTCTCAGTCTTTCAGATTTTTCACTTTTTTTTAAAATCTTGTACCATGATGTGTCATGGAGGGGATTTTTCTCATCATTATCTGTTTGCTTTCCAAATGTCTCCTGTGTGTTTGTGTGTATCTCTTCCTCAAAATCTGGGGGGACTCTCAGCTATAATTTCATCAAATTAACTATCTAAGCCCTTTAGACTTTATCCCAGAACCTGTCTTGGCCACAGACTTTCTCAGTTTGGTCTCCTGAATGTATTTAAGAGTTCTTGCACATTTTGTCATTTGAGATACACACACACACGCGCGCGCGCGCGCGCGCGCACTGTCTCAGCCCTAGCCACCCTTCCTGAAATCCATTCCTCTTGTTATAAACAGTCTTGTCTGTTTATAATGATTTCCATAGTCTTTTCTTTTAATTTAGTTTTATTGATTGATTCTTTGATTTTTCAGATTTTTTGTCTTTTGCTCTGTTCCAGTGTCTTGATTTACATTGCTGACTTTTTCCTCTGTGTGTTCAAATCCTCACTTCAAGGTCCTAAGCATTTCATGCAATCTGGATTTCCTTACTTCATTCACCTGCTCATTGGAGTCCTCTGTTGGTCCCTGATTAGTTTTTAAAGCAAGACTCTGAAATCTTTTTTCTGGAATTTCAACTGTTTTTTATCTTTCTTTTCTGGAATTTCAACTGTTTTGTTATCTTTCTTTTCTGTTATCCAAACTGTCAGCTTGTGAGATGCCATTATGCATTGCTGGCTCCTGGCTTTTATTCGTTTTTTTTGTTTGTTTGTTTTGTTTTGGTTTTTTTAGTATTTTTTCCTATGTCTTATTTTATTTTATTTTTCCCAATGCTAAGGTCTGCCCAGGAGCCTTGCTCTTTCTAGGCAAGGGCTCTGCCACCGAACCAAAGTCCCACTTTGTTTTCTTTTCTTTTATGTAAGTGTCCTGATAAGTCGCCTCATCTCTGCTTGGATTTCAGGGGAGGTAGAGTTGGCTGCCGTGGCACATGTAGTGGATTGACAGTGGTCCCAGTAATAATAGTGACATGGCAAGACACCCGTGGCCTCCATTTGGATCTGCTAGAAGGTTCAGATACAGTAACACTAGGGTTCCTGTTGGGGAGGGGGGAAACCTTAACTTATAGCATTCTTTAACACGAATGGCCTCAATAGTTAAGTAATTAAATAGAGAAGGAATGGATAAGGGAAAAGGAGGTGATATAGTCAGAATGAGAGGAGAGTGTGCGGGCAGGCTCATGAAGAACAGTAGGAGGAGCATTGTGCATTGGATGTAGAGGAAGCAGAGGGGAAACAATGCAGGCTTTTCTGGTGAGATACAGGGTACAACACACCGACTAACCAAAAGGCAGAAGTGGACACTTGATAACCCTAATCAAAAAGTTTTCATTCGAATTAAAAGAACGAGGCATGGAGAGAGGGCTCAGCGGGTAAAGTGCTTGCTACCAAGCCTTAAAACCTAAGTCCAGTCCTAAGGCCCGAGGCTTATGTAATGGAAGGAGAGAGGCAACCCCTGAAGATTTTCTTCTTACTTCCGCGTGTCCGTGGTGGCACAGGCACACGTACGTGCAAGTAAAGAGTTAACAAACAAAAATAAAATTAATCAATAAAAAAACTGAAACAGATAATAAACTAGCTAGGCATGGTAGCACGTATCTTTATACCCAAGATTCGGAAGGCAGGGTCAGGATTCTTTGAGTTCGAGGCCAGCCTAGTCTACATAGAGAGTTCCAGGCCGGCCAGGGCTACACAGTAAGATCCTATCTATAAAGAAATAGAACATTACAGAAGGTAGTGTGCCCTAGTCTATATTTTTTTCCTGCGTGGGAGGCGTGTTTTCTCCTCTACTGACAGGCTGCCAGTGTGAGGCATTCAAATTAAGTCAGAGACCACTTCCTGACAGAACTCCCTCTCTGATTTATTCTGGTTACAAACAGTTGCACCAACCAAGGACAATGAGTGCAGCAAACGTAGATTCCCCTGTTCAGATCTAGCCAATGGACAGCTCATTCTCCATGGCTGTGGAGAGAGCGGGGGATTGCCTGACATGAACTACTATGGTGCCCCCTATTTGACCACTTCCCCTTGCAGGGGAGGCCTGGCAGCACACAGAGGAAGGGGAAGCAGGCTATTGGGATGAGACCTGATAAGCTGTGGTCTTACGGTGGGGGAGGAGGTCCCCTTCTGTCAGAGGTCTAGGGGAGGGGAATAGGGCAGAAGAGGGAGGGAGGGAGGGTGGGAACGGGAAGATACAAGTGAGGGGATAACATGTAGGATGTAATCTGAATAAATTATAATAAATTTAAAAATCACACCCCATCTCTGGTACTTTGGCATGTGGCCTGGACAGTGCAGGGCTTTCCGTACCTGAGGCTCTGAGGGCATGTAGGAGACCCCGCTGTGTCTGCCCTTTCTAGCCTATCAGATTAGCTGTAGCATGTCCCACCACAAAGTTCCCGTGTTCCAGTAAGGCCTCACCACTGATGAGGGTGGGGGTTAGGGAAGATGGAGGATGTTGAGAGGAAAACACACTAATTATGGAAGAACAGGGTGACAGAAGAACCTGTAGGGGGGCAGGACTTCCACAAGACCAACAGAGCCAACAAATCTGGGCCCAGTGGTGGCAGCGAAGACTGAAGCACCAAACAAGACCATGCATTGAGAGGACCCAGGCTCCTGCTCACATGTAGGCGATAGGCAGCTCAGTCTCCAAAGGGGTTGCCCTAATAAGGGGAGCAGGGGCTGTCCCTGCCATGGACTCTGTTGTCTGCTCTTTGATCACTTTCCCCTGGTGGGGTGCCTTACCATGCCACAGAGGATGAGGATGGGCAATCCTGATGAGACTTGGTAGGCTGGGGTCAGTTGATAAGGGAGGAGGGCTCCCCTTATCTGAGGACTAGGGGTAGGGTGTGGAGGGGGGAAGAGGGAGGGAGTATGGGACCAGGAGGAGGCAAGGAGCAGGGGCTACAATTGGGATGTAAAGTGAATAAAATTTAAAAAAAAAAAACCACCCTAATCACCCCTCTGCTGCTCTCCCCTCTTGCTATGCTCTTAAGCACCTACTGTGCCCATCAGGACTCAACACTGAGTTCAGCTTACAGATCTGCCAACCGTGGTCCCTTTCCTGTCTAGGCAATGGTGGGGATGGGCTGTGCACATTAGATCTCCCTACTTCAGACTCCTCTGTCTTCCGGTAGTGTGTCCATAGTCTACTGTGCTCTGCCCCCATCTCTGAGATATTGGATTCGCTTTCTGATTTGGGCTTCCAGCATCCAAACTGTCGGGCTCTGGTGATAGCTGGTACCCAGTGTCCTTGAATACACGCTCTGAGCCGTACCCAGGCTAGCAAGAGTATCTTGGCACAGAAGGGAGTGGGAGTGGAGGGGCCTGCTTCTTCCTTCCTTGTTTCTGTTCTCTGTGGCTCGCTCTTTTGTTTCTATATTGGTGGCTTTTATCTTGGCTTTTGTCCATCCAATCCCACAATCTCTAATCAGCCATCTTGGCCTTGTTTGTTCACAGTGGCTCTCCCTGAGCTTCCCCTTGAGAGAATGCTGTAATCAACATGTTTCCCTAAGCCAGCCCTCTATGAAAAAGCACAGCTGATACTAATAAATATCAGTGTTCAAAGACACTTTCATGAAGATATAAATCTTGAGTCTCTAGATACGTATATGCTCGCTAATGTTGCATTAAGAGCCTCTTTCAGACAACCCCTCTTAGTTCCCAAGAAAGGGCTGGCATGAAACCATTTTCTTTCTCACCTGTCACATAGACGAGCAGACATTGTACTAAAAAGAAACTCTAAAGAGACAGGAGTAGCCAGTTAATGAAAGTAGCTGAGGGCTGATAAAATAGTCCTGTTTATCTAACTCAGATCCATTTCCAGAGGCGTGCCTATGGGAACTGAGATGTCCAGAAACTAGCATTTGTCACAACCCCTCCTGTCTCCAGGCGGTGTCTAATGACTTTCCCGTGTTGATCAGCACTCGGCTGAACCCTAAACCCACACTCTTGTCTGTCTTCCATTCCCTTGCAATGCTCCATTACCACCAGTGGAACACCAGGCCGTGGCACCCTTAAAATTCTGTGCATCTGCCTGAATGGGCTGTGGCTTTGAAATAAGAACAACACAGACAAGTGTAGATGTTTCCGGAAGTCGGGGAGAGAGCCATCCTCGGTCGAACAATGGGTCAGAGAGTGTTTAGAGGATGCAGCCCCCATCTTAGGGAGGCTGAATAGCTCAAAAAGAAGAGGTGTCCTTAAATGGTGGTGTCAGAGGCCTGGCAAGGGCTGGGAAGCATGGAGATGGTAGCTTGCCCTTAAATCGCTCAGGGCTCGGAGCATATAAGCACAGGTGCCGATGAAAAATCCTTTCTCTGACACTGATGAGTCCTGCCTCTCGGCTGCTCACCTCTGTTTCCCTCTGTTCCTACTCCACAGTGTGGATGATGGCCCATACGAAGTCATGAAGATTGACATCGAGGTCGAAGGACCCAGTGACCCACCCAGCACGCAGCTTGTCACGTGGCAGGTTGAGTACCCCGGAGAGATCACATCTGACTTGGGAGTGTCCAAGATCTATGTGAACCAGAAGGACTTGACTGGCATCATACCATTGGCCATGGTAAGAGAACACTTGGGGAAGTGGGAATGGGAAGGCTCCATGGTGTGATCCAAGCTTAGGGGCTCAAGGATGTCAGTCAACAAGGACCAAGATGGGGACAAAAAAAAAAAAAAAAAAAAGGACCTTGAGGCTCACTGCCAGTAGCCAACTGTCTTACAGTCTACGTAATATTCTTTAAACTGCATTTATAAAATGTAGTTCAGGGACTAGTTATGAGCCTATGTTTATATGAATATCATGGATGGTGGGATGAACAGGCATGGTATAATGTAAATTACGTAAGGATTGTTACATAAGGATCTCACACATACGCAGCTGTGCAGAGGGCTTGGTTTAAGTGGGTACGTGCTCATACTGAGATGCAAGGAAGGCTGGGCTCTCTATTCCTCAGCATCACAGTGACTTGACACTTCTACAAGGAACAGAGAGAACAGGTTTTGGAAGGTGATGGGGTATCCCTGCAAGGAGTCTGTGTCTCCACAGGAGAACAGAGCTCATGGATGTGCTCATCTTGGCGCTAAGGGTCTGCTGTCCTCCACTGGCATTAGCCACCTTCCTGTAGCACAGGAAAACACAACTTACTTCTACTCTCCATTATAAGCCAGGTGTCCTAGTTTGCTTCCTTTTGTTATGATAAACACCGGGACCAATGGCAACTTGGGGAGGAATGGGTTTGTTTTACTTACAGCTTACAGTCCATCAGGGCAGGGACTCAAGGCAGGAACCTGGAGGCAGGAACTGAAGCACAGGCCATAGAGGAATGTTGCTTACTCGTTCTTTCTGGCTTGCTCAGCCTGCTTTCATATATCAGTCAGGACCAACGGCCCAGAAAGGGCACTATCCATAATGGCCTAGACCCTCCCATTTCAATCATCAGTCAAGAAAACGGCCCTCAGACATGCCCACAGACCAATCTGATGAGGCATTTTCTCAGAGACTCTAGCCTGCATTGAGTTGACAAATGAACAAAAAAAAAAGAAAGAAAGAAAGAAAGAAAGAAAGAAAGAAAAAACAAACCAGCACACCATACAGCCATATATTACTTGGTCCTCAACTATGACTTCTTTAAAGCATAGATGAAAATCACAGCCAGTAGTTAGTGGCTGGACATGAGGCTGAAACTCAGTGGCACATTACTTGCCTGACATATGCCAGGATGGGTTTCAACCCCCAACTCAAAAAAAAATTAACCTAAATAAATAAATAAATAACCCATGGGTCCTTTCAAGAACTTCAGCCTCTTGCAGACATATAATAAACATTAGCTACTTTTATAGTTATTCTGTAACTGACAGTAAGATAAAAGAACTCCCTCCACAGCAAGGCTGTATGTTCTTCAAGGAAAGGGCTTGCTCAGAGCCCTGCACTTTGCAATCTGAAAGCCAGGCAGCAGGCAGCCATCACTGATCTTTGAACTAGACTGAATTGACCAGAGTCAAATGCTGTGGGTCTCATGAGTTCCCAGAAGTCTCTCTGAGAGGCCAAGAGTGAGTTCTGAGCTCCAACTCCCCTTGTCTCTTAGCTGGGGCATTTTGAGGTCCACATTTGTTGGTTAATTAAAATAATACTTTACATAGGGGATATCACCATTATGAAATATCACTCGGTGAGCATAAAAAATCAGCAGATGCAATATGTCTGGTAGAGAAACCGAGATATGTGGACCAGGGTGAGGGTTTGAAGTTAGAGGCATGCCCGCTGGAACGGAACTTCAAGAGTTGGGGGCCTGATGCTGTGGGAAGCTACTGCAGGGGGACCCATGGGGAGTTGCCTGGCCTTGTTTGTTTCTTCAGAAGCATTCTGGCTACATGTATAGAAAGAATTGTGGGGCAAAGGGGAAACAGAAGGTTAGGATCTGTTTTCTCTGACTTCCTTCTGTAAGACCTTGCCACACTGGTCTTCTGGGCTTGGTGTCTACTCTAAATTTATTCTCTTTGTCTGTCCAGCGTGGAGCTCGTCTGGTGGTTCACTGGCTTGAATGTTGCATCTGGTAGCCGAGTGACCCTGAACGTATTATTTATCCCTGGGACCCCCCAATTAATTAACAACCATGTTGAGACTGAAGAGATGGCTCCGGCGCCACTAAGAGTGCATGCCACTCCTACAGAGAACTGAGGTTCACCTCCCAGTACCCATCAGGGTCTCAGTTACCTTTAGCCCTATACAAGTCGTGTCCACCTTGCATCCAGGAGGCTGAGAGATCAGAGGCTGATGTAATCATTTGCTGAGTATAACACTTCGCATCCATCCTGGAAGCCAAGAACTCAGCCATATGGCAAGGGAGGATAGGAGGGGCCTAGAAAGTATCTGCCTGGGTAGGTGGACATAACAGTGAAAGAAACAAGGAGTGCCCAAGGCTGCCCCTGACCTCATCACACAGGTGACTTGTCCCAGTGGGGGGAACTCAGATAGCTGAGCCATTCTTGAGACATATGGCCCGGGTAGGTGCTCAGACATTCCTCTGCATTAGGAATAGGAGTGGGCGAAAGACAGCAATAAACCATGTGTCTAAGAATGCCTAACATTAACACTATAAAGATGTTTTCTATTACAAAACATATTATGGCTTGGTTTGGGGGGGGCGCGGTTTGGATATAGAAATCTTTGCACGTATCTCCCATCGATCCCTTGAGGTAAACTTTTAGAAATAAATTTTAATTTAAGGATATGAGTCAGAGGATATGTAATTTTGTAATACGTTTTTGTAATGTCTGTAGAATTGCCTTTGGGAAGCTTTAACTAATTTACAATTCTACCTGCTGTGTGTAAAGATACCTATTTCCCTGAAACTTTGCCGACAGAGAATATTAATTTTTAAAAAAATTAGACAATTTATTAAGCAAACATCTTGGTGTTTCGTTAATTTGCCCTACTTGAGTAACATTTTTTATTTCATTATTAAATATTTGTCCTTTGCCCATTTTATTGTCCTACTGGGAATTAAACTTCTTATATTTTCTAAAGCTAAAAACTTGTACAAGATGGGGAAATCATATTTTAAGTGGAGGGCTTGTTGGTATTAGTTTTTTTTCTACATTTTTTTTTTTAAGAACTGAAACTATGGGTCCACTGAGTCCAAATCTTTTCTCTTTCTCTGTATTAGTGATATGTATCTTTTTGTTGATGTGTCACATGGATTCCTACCTATTTTCCATTTGCCTCCTAATTTCACACATTAGGCAGTGGTACAAAGGATTTTGCATGTATATACATATATATCCTGGGATGGAACCCAAGGCCTTGTATATGCTAAGCAAGTATTCAGTGTTTGAGCACACCCTCAGTACCCCCTCTCTGGAGATTTCAGGCAGGAACTCTACCTACCTCTAAACCACACCCCAGCCCCCCCACTGAGGCATTCTAGACAGGTATTCAGTGTCTGAACCTCATCCCATTGAGGGATTCTAGGCAAGGCTCTACCACTGAGCTACACCCCCAGCCCCTCACTGGGGGATCCTAGGCAGGTGCTCTACCACTGAGCCATGACCCCAGCCCCTCACTGGGGGATTCTAGGCAGGTGCTCTACCACTGAGCCGCACCCCAGCCCCTCACTGGGGGATTCTAGGCAGGTGCTCTACCACTGAGCCATGACCCCAGCCCCTCACTGGGGGATTCTAGGCAGGTGCTCTACCACTGAGCTGCACCCCCAGCCCCTCACTGGGGGATTCTAGGCAGGTGCTCTACCACTGAGCCATGACCCCAGCCCCTCACTGGGGGATTCTAGGCAGGTGCTCTACCACTGAGCCGCACCCTAGCCCCTCACTGGGGGATTCTAGGCAGGTGCTCTACCACTGAGCTACACCCCCAGCCACTCATTGGGGGATTCTAGGTAGGTGCTCTACCACTGAGCCGCACCCCCAGCCCCTCACTGGGGGATTCTAGGCAGGTGTTCTACCACTTAGACACACTCCCAACCCCTCACTAGGGGATAATCTTGGTAGGTGCTCTACTGTTGAGCTATATCCCCAGTGCCTCACTGGAGGATTCTAGGCGGGTGCTCTACTACTGAGCTATGCTTCTAGCCTTTGTTTAATTTGTAGTGTGGTCAAATCTATTGATCTTTTCCATAATTGAAATCTCTCATCTTCTCTTTATGAATTCTAAGATGAAAATGCACATCTGCTTTATTTGTTCTTAAAAAAAAAAAACCTATGAATAATACAATGCCCAACTCAGTACATCCAGATAAGGAGACAGGGGGAAACAAAGATGGTGCTGAAGGCAGGTACTACTGTGGCACCATGCAAGCTTAGAGATCAAAGCAGGGCAAAGGTCACAGCCCTGCTTCTCAGTGGCTCTATAATTGCACCTCCAGGTAATCTTTAAACTGAACCAAAGTCTCCCCTATGTCCAGGGCTTTGAAAGCTTTTGTATTCTTTCAATCCAATCATGAATTTCTATGAGTTTAATCTTTGCTATTCAAAAAAATAATAAATCATGCTTTGTTGTATTGAAGGTGAAGTATTCCTCCCTCCTCAGGGAGGAAGATCCTTAGTGGAAAGCTCATTAAACACGCGTCTTCCTGTTAAGTGTGTGGTGACCACACAGCAGGGTCTGGTGTGAGCCATGCTGTTTGCATTTTTTTTAGAACAGCTGGGAGGCTCCTCCATGGCTCACAGCTGCATAGCTCCAGGGTAGTGGCTGTTTTTCATCATCGCCTCCTGAGCATGGGAGAAAACTAATTCTGAGCTTCTTCCAAGTTTCAGAGACTGCTGGCGTGTACTTCTGTGCTGGGAGTGCCGGGCCAATGAGTCCTTAAAATCTCACTCATGAGTGCTCCTTGCAAGTCAATAGACCCTTCTTTCCACTTATTTGGGAAGAGGCTGTTTTGAGTGTTTGTCCTTGGGGGTGTTGCTGTCAGCTCGGAACAAGGATAATTTGGGAGTCAGAAGACCAAGCATCCTGCACACATTTCCTAACCAGGTTCTTGTTTCGCTTCTGAAGTTTCAGTGCTGACTATTATTGATCGAGGACTTCAGATAAAACTCAGCCCAGAGATCATGGGTAGGCCACCACCCTTGACAGTAAGAGGACTCTAGGTCCAAGGAAGTTTGCTTTGATGATGGTGTCTCATGGTAGTTGCAGGGACATGAAGGTACGGGTGTGACTGCCAGCCTCGAAGGTTTTGGGGGGAGGGATTGTGCTGTGGAGTTTCAGAGCAAGGAATCAAGGGTGACAGGTAGCCACCCTGACAGCACATTCCGACTTTCCCACGTGTGCTACCTGCAGGGGTCCTTGCTTCCTAGCCCACCTGCTGTGCCCACCTCATTGTAAGGGTCCTGCTACATGTCTACACTCAAGAGGATCTTGGTGGATGCTGGTATTTTGTTGAGATTGAAGGGTAGCAAGTGAGCCCTGGCTTCTGCTGGTTGGAGCCTATGGGAGCAGCAGGCAAAACAGAGATGCTCTAGGAGGACCTAGGCATCATTTTGATGGAGCCTCCTGCTCCTTTTCCCTTCTGTTATGTCTTTAAAAAAAAAAACTTGCCTAAACCCATTCGGTCTCCAGTCCTTCTTCCAAAGCAGAAGTTACCAGACCACATAACAAGGTCTGGTATGGGGCACGCTGCTTGCATTTCTTTGAAGAGCTGGGAGGCTACTCCATGACGCATAGTGCCAAGGTGGCACATAGCTTCTGGCACTCTGTATTTCATATCTAAATGTCCTTTTCTCATCAGAAGGAGTCAATGAGTAGAAGTGGCAAGTTCTACAACCTACATAAGTAGGCACCAAGTACCTCTGTTCAGCCAGAGCCCTCTGTGAACTTGGCTGAAGGTTGAATGCTGAAGGCTTTTAAAGTGTGTGTGTGTGTGTGTGTGTGTGTGTGTGTGTGTGTGTGTGTGTGTGTGTGTGTGTGTGCGTGTGTACCTGCACAGTTACCACAGATACCAGCAGAGGGCATCTAATCCCCTGGAACTGGGGTTATAGGTGGGTGTAAACCTCCATGTGGGTGCTGGGAATTGAACTCAGGTCCTTAGAGGAGCAATCAGTGCTCATAAGTGCTGAGCCATCACCTCCAGCCTCCAGAATGTCAAGTTTTTTTCCTCCCATGGATGATTCTTGGGTTATGAGAAAGTCACCGTGTTTTCTAAAAGTTGTGTGTCCTTAACCCTCTTAAAAATTCCTTTCTATGGAGCAAGGGGAAAAAATCTCCCCACACATTCAGGACCATGCAATTTTAACTTATAAACTTCACAGAAATTTTTATGCAATATAGTACATTTTTGCTCTTAAATGAAGCAACCTTTACATGAATTGTCCCTCTTTACCACCAGAATCCACAAAACCTGATTGTCCAGCACAGTGGTTCTCAACTCATGGGTCATGACCCCTTTCGGGGTTGAACAACCCTTTTACAGGGGTCATCTAAGACCATCAGAACATATAGATATTTATGCTATGATTCATAACACTATCAAAATTTCAGTTATGAAGTAGCAACAAAAATAATTTTATGGTTGTAGGTTACCACGACATGAGAAATTGTATTGAAGGTTTGCAGCATTAGGAAGGTTGAGACGCACTGGGCTAGTACATCCTTCTTTCTGTCTCCTCCCAGGACTCCCATGGTCTTCACTCTAGGGTCTTCTCTTTACACCCAATAGAAATCACAGCATCCTCCCACATAGATACCTCAAGGATGTGTGTAAAGCAAGTCCCACAGCCTATCACAGAGTCTGAAGACAGAATTCAGTCATCATTTAGAATGCAGTCATCTCTCAGGAGTTCTGAGATTAGTGCAGGTAGCATGCCATAGCAACCCCCCGCTGAGATCAGGACTTGGGAAAGAGCCCTAAATTATAGAAAGACGTTTTCTTTTCTGGCTCCGATAATGAGAATTCCTTTTATTTGGGGCATAAAAGCAGATTCTGGGCTCTTTCTGTTTGACTTTCTGTGGTAGTCTTCTCCCGTGTCAGCCTGTTAATTAACACGCCAGTGCCCCTCTGTTGTTTCACTCAGACTATTTGAAAATCCAGTCACAATGCAGAGCCCGCTGCCACTTTCATTTTCATACTTCTGCAGCCAAGTGCAAATTAAGATGCTGCCATGGCCCGTGAGGAAACTCGCTGCTCTGAGGCGCCTTGTTTCTTTTTATGTTTGTTGAGTGGCCGCTGTTCCCCAAACAAGCCTGGATAATTAGAGCCAGCCTTTAACTGCAGCTCGGGTACCAGGTGAGGCCTTATGTTCTCCGGAACATACTTTAACTCGTGTGATTTTCATCAGGGCTCTGAGCTATGGGCACTGCGCTTGCCCACATCTTCAAGATGGAAGGGGATGGTATGGCACCTGCAAGCCTGTCCTCAAGATACACACTTAAGGCACAGACCAAGTTAGATCCTTGATGCATAGAGTCCAGAGTCCGGAGTCCAGGCTCATGGCCAGCACACTGTGCTTCATGCAGAACAGAGGGGAGGGTGTAGACCAGTGAAAGGAAGGAAGTGGGTGTTGATTGATGCAAGGGGGGGATGTGAGAGAAGGCTGTTGATAGGTGTGGGGCCATCAGTCAGTGCAAGGGGGGGTTGGCTGATACACAAGGGGTGTTGGGTACAAGGAGAGATGTTGATAGGCGCAAGGGGCGAGTGTTGGCTTGTGCGAGAGGGTGTTGGTCAGTGCAGTGGTGTTGACCGGCACAAGGGAGGTTATAGATAGGTGCAAGGGTGGGTATTGATTGTAGAAGGGGAAGATGTTGATTGTAGCAGGGGGAATGTTGTTCTGTACAAGGGGAGGGTATTAATTAGTTCAAGGGGATATTGATAAGTGCACTGTTCAAAGTGATCTCCAGAAATGCAAATTCAGAGAAGCACTCATATAATAAGAAATGGAGAAATCACACTGAAGTAGGAGAAGCCCTTTGAATATGACTCTTTGTAATACTCGGAGCCACTGCTTGCTCATCACAGCCCCCCGGAGCTGCCTCTGGTGCTCCTGACTTAATGAACTGGCCTCTCAAGAGGTAACTAACAGTAAAGTGGTTGCTGAACCCCAGTGCCTTTGCGGGTAGAGGATACTGAATGAATGCAGGAGGGCTGTTGCTATTATTGGCTGCCATGCAGTTATGACATCCCCAGCTGTTGTAGAACCAGTTGCTCTCCACCAACAAACAGCTGCTCGTGATGTGATTCATTTCATAGACACTACAATGGTACGCACCACTCAGAGAACATCTACAGAGTCCCCCACTGAGTGCCAGGCACTAGCATTCCATTCACACATGTTCCACTCAACAGAATCAGGCGGTAAATAAACCAAGAATTGGTCAGCAAGATGTTTTAAGAACCAGCGCATGCTGCAGGAGAAAACACAGTGATGCTGTGCGAAGGAGAAAACCGAGTTGAGTTGGGCACCTACCCGGGGAATATCTGCACAAAGACATGAGGAGAGCTAGATACTCATGAAGAAGGAAAAGTAGATGTCATGGCCCAGTGGAGGCCAGCTGGAGCATTTTGAATGACGTAAGTCTGAGGTAGCTGAGATGGTGAAGTGGTGAGACAGTACTGGGGTCTGAGGTCAGAGCTGGCAAGAGTTGAATAGGGTATATCCTTGCCACCCTTGGTGTGTATAGAGTCTGGCTTCTGGTTCTGGATGCCTGAATCATATCTGACTCATTGTCTACCTGTATGTCATGTATATATACATGGTGTGTGTGTCTGTGTGTGTGTGTGTGTGTGTGTGTGTGTGTGTGTGTGTTCACCAGTGTCTTCCTCTATCACTTTCCACCTTGTTCTTTTGAGACAATATCTCCCTGAGCCACAACCTCACTGTTTCCTCTAGCTCTCAATATTGATGTTGAGGTTACAGAGACCCACAGCCATGCCTGGCTCTTATATGGGCATAGAGAATACAAACCCCAGGACCTCCTGCCTACACAGCAATCACTCTTGCATACTGAGCCATCTGCCAGACCTCAACAATCTACCTTTTAAATATCATTCCAAAGGCCAGGATGAGAATATATTTTGGGAGGAGAGGCCAGTGGTTGAAATAGTAAGACTGCTTTGTCCATAAAAGGGTAACAGTGCAGACAAGGATGACGGTGGTAATACTGATATCAAATGGAATGCCTCAGGATGTGTTTCCTATGTAGAGCCACTGGCATTTGCTTAGGAAGTGGACAAGATGTTTGTTTGAAGGAAAGATCGATTGTGAGTCTGGACTGTAAAACATAATGGACTTTTTGGTAGAATGATGTCAGTGCTGTGAGGCTTAAGGCATCCAGTATGGCGGCCACAGCAGTGTCTGGTGACATCATTTGCTGAATGTTCAAAGACCAGAGCTGAAAAATGA
Organism: Acomys minous; assembly: GCF_964271855.1. NCBI lineage: Eukaryota > Metazoa > Chordata > Mammalia > Rodentia > Muridae > Acomys > Acomys minous. Next base: position 81,281,402 of record NC_140498.1, read on the forward strand.
GCCTTTAAAGATTAATGTAAATCTCTGGAGTTTTGAGTTGGGGATTCAAAAAGTGAGATCTAGCAAGCATTTTGCTACTTTGTGGGTTCTTTCTTCTACCCTTCTCTGCCTATTTTCTTCTTCCCTTACAACCCCCTAACATTAGATTGGAGAGAAAAAAGGATATGGGGAAAGAGAGATGTGTTATCATTAGACGACTTTCTGTTTATGAGGGGCACTGAGCTCCTTGGGGCAAGCTTGATCTTCACAGTCAGGATACCTAATTTCTATTTCTTCTTCTTCTTCTTCTTCTTCTTCTTCTTCTTCTTCTTCTTCTTCTTCTTCTGCTTCTTCTTCTGCTTCCTCTTCTCCTACTACTACTTCTCCTCCTCCTCCTCCTTTTCTTCCTCTTCTTTCTTTATCTTCTTTCTTCTTTATGCATGACGACTTAACAAACCACAACCTACAGCATCCAACAACAACCAGCCAACAACCCACCTTTTAGGGCTCTAGCATTTGTATACCCTCTGAAAAGCCCTCAGAATCCAAACATCATATAATCGCAGAAACTATCTGCAGCTGGTAAAATCACACCCCTGCCAAAGCACAAGGCAAATCATAGTCAGCTGCTGTGAAGCTGAATATCCCCACACCTGGGATTAAAAAGAAAACATATTCCTATAACATTCCTGCATCCTTTCAAAGAAGCTAGAACTCCAGAATTCTTACTACAGTGAAACCATGCTATACTGAGAAAGTAGCTGATCCCTTCTCCATTGTAAGTCTAGTGTTGGTCTTCCCTGCCCTGTGCTACACCCTGGAATCTTGGTTTTATGACTTGCACGAAACAGTCTCGTTGCGCACTAGCATCTCATCAGACAGAAGGTCTTGGTAGGTATTGTCATTTGTTTACTGTTTCTGTGATAAACATCATGACCAAAAGCAATGTGGGAAGGAGAAGTTCCATTTGAGTTATCCATGGCCCATCAGTGGGAGAAGCCAAGGCAGTGGCTGAAGCACAGGCCATAAAGGGACACCGCTTATTAGCTTGCTTCCCATGGTTTGCTCAGTTTGCTTTTTCATAAGATCACTTGCTCAGGTGGTGGCACCAACCCCAGTGGGCTGGACCCTCTTACATCAACCACCAATCAAGAAAATGCCCACACTAGGTGTATCCATAGGCCAATCTGAAGGAGGAGTTTTCTCAGTTAGGGTTACCTCTTCCCAGATGACCTTAATTTGTGTCAAGTGGATAAAAACTATCCAGCACGAATGGGAGCAAAGAGAAGTCCTTGTGCTGGTGGCCATCGTTCATCACAATGGCTGTGAGCTCTGTTGAGGCTGCCAGCTACCGCCAGCCATCTCTGTCAATTAAGCACCAGTAATAATATCAGCTGTGGTGCTTGTGACTCCCACGCAAGTACCCAGTCATCTCCTGCTATTCACATTGCATCCCAGTACCCAGATCTAAAAGGCGCAATTATAGAATAATTTCTGCCCTTAATGTATGCATTCAGATCGGTACAGTTCTCCCATAAATTGTTTGTTTTACAATTCACTTAAAGTCATGTATTGATTTTGAGGATGTGCATCGGTGGGTTGTGGTGTAGCTCTTACTGTGGTTCCAATTTCAGAGTAATTAAGTCCTGTTTTATTTCTTGCATAAATGTTTACTGGGGATGGTGGAGACATGGTTCAGCAGTTAAGAGCACTTGCAGCTTCTTGTAGAGGAGCCAAGTCCAGTTCAGCACCCACATCAGGTCACTCACAACCATCTATAACGTCAGCTCCAGAGGATCCTACACTTCTGGCCATTTGGCCATCCTGGCTGCCTTGGTACCCCTAGTTCCTTGGCTAACTTCGTTTTCCTCTTTGGTGGTATCCACTGGGCAGGGTCAGATTCACTACACAGGTGGTAAAGACTGTTGAATGGATGACCCTTATGGCAAAGGACTTAATAGTGGTTGGGGAAAGAGACCTGCAAATAGACTCAAGAGCCAATGTGAATGGCTGGGGTTCTCCATCTGCAGATGCAGCCAGCTGTCTGTGGATCCAAAGAATAGGGGGAAAGCATTACAGAATACTGTGTACAGAATGCAAAGAGACTTTTTGATGCAGTTGTGCCCCCACACATTGGTGTGTAACAACTGTTCACGCAGCACCTGCTCTGCGGCATGATGCTGGCTGCCAGGTGGCTTTACTGTCTCCATCAGTTACCAAAAAATAAATTATAGGAAGGGAAAACCTTCTCACCCCAATGCATAAACATTTATTGGCCAGTGTTACACACTTCTCAGGGGTCCCCCAGAGCTGGGAAGACCCTGACTCTGAGTGGTCTGGGTTTTTGTTTTGGGGTTTGAATACCCCTTCCTGTAATGGTCTTTCTCTCCTTTGAGGGTCCGAAGGTATCTAAGTGACTCTTCTTCTGGTGCAGGGGTTGCCTGCCTTGTTTCTGTCCACAGGCACAGGAATAGCTATTGGTTGGGGCTTGTCAATAATCAGGGTGGACTCATGACCCCTTCCTCCTTTTAATGTTGTAATAATGAGAGAGAGAGAGAGAGAGAGAGAGAGAGAGAGAGAGAGAGAGAGAGAGAGAGAGAGAGAGAGCGCACAGAGAATGTAGAGAACAGAAAATAGAGAGTCATCTCCCTCCCCTATTTGTTTCTTTTTGTTTTTGTTTTTTGTGTGTGTGTGTGTGTGTGTGTGTGTGTGTGTGTGTGTGTGTGTATGTGTGTTTTGTGCCTTGGGGCCACAGTTTCATTTGGGTATTGTAAATAAGCATAGAAGAAGTCCCCAGAGGATACACACAAGCTAGGTGCAAACATTGTGCCTGTTCACAGAAGAGACTTCAGTACCCGTGGATAACAGCTCCTTGGAACACCTGCAGCCGCTCCCTACAGATACCGAGGGGCAGCTGTGACTCCTAGATTCCACCTGCTCAGAGCCAGCGACTGAAATACCATATGAAAGTTGACACGCCCCCTAGTGCCCAGGGTCTTGGCAGCCAGCACCAGAAGGTGAGGTCATTCTCCAGAACAGATGTGCTGCTGTGGAGAGCCTGTGTGCACCTCGTGTGTTTACACTACCTGAGATTCCCGCCACCATCTCATCTCTATGAAATCTGTAGTTGGTAACAGAGACCACCTGTTCTGAGTTACTTTCATGTTGCTCTGATTTAAAAAAAAAACAAAAAACAAAAAACAAAAAACACCCTGACAAGAGAAACCTAATGGATAAAGGCTTTACCTTGGCTCGTGCCCCGCCCCCCTTTAGTGTTGTAAAAACCGAAAAAGAGGAACTTAATAGGGAATGAGCAGCCTAAAACAAAGAGCAGAAAATGGAGAGTCATCTTCCCTCCCCCTCCCCACCCGTGTGTTTCTCCATGTCTTGGGGGGGGCGGGGCATTGGGTATTATAAATAAGCAGAGAAAAAAATTCTTAATGGATGCTGAAGTCTAAGTTTGGATATATAGTGAAGGCAAAGTCTAGTTGGGTAACATTTGGGCGAAGTTTTATTAAGCCTTTGGTTGGAGGTTGGTAATCATAACGTTCCAGCTTAGGACAGCTGGGGGGAAAATAACAATTGTGCATTTTTACAGGTCGGTCAATGAATGGCTAAGGCATTGCATTCGTTCCTTTTACCATAGCAAAGTGTCTGACAGAAGCAACTTAAGAGAAGAGAGGTTTATTTTGGCTCAGGGCTTCCTGAGTGTTTCATTCCACCGCTGTGAGCATGGCCGGTGGGCAGATGGAGTGTGAGGCGGAAACTCCTCAACTGGTATCAGGACCAGGAGGTAGAAAGGGTCTGGCAGAGCCAGAGGAGGGCATAACGTTCAAAGACCCACCCCATCTCTACCATGCCATCTTCACCATGTAGGCCCTACCTCTGAAAGGCCTCACGGCCTTCAATATAAATATTCAAGCTGGAGGCTGTACGTTGAAAATCTGAGCCCCTGGAATGTTCTCTCAGAGTTATCTATGAATCTTACTATGAAAAAAATAGTTGTGTAACCTTTAAAAATTTTTTTCATACATATATGCAGTGTGACTTGGTCATGTCTACCCTAGTCCCCCCTGTCCCCTCTCCCTGGCTTCTCACCTCCACCATATCTCCATCTCCTGAAGACAATTCCGATTTCACTTTAAAGAGGGGACCATGGATATGAACATACAAGTTTTTTATTCTCGCCATTACAGGGTGGGGGGCACCCTCTTGTTCCTCTTCTGCTCCCCACCTTCCCCCTCTCAGACTCCCCTACCTCCTCCCAACTGGTTACCCCACCCCTCCAGCCCCAAGGCTAAGGCCCTTGTCATTATTACTCACTCACCAGGCCGCAGGTGTCAGCTGCCACACACTAAGAATTCTGTAGGCGGGAGCACCTCAACGTGCTTACACACTGAGCTTTGATGGGGTGATGTCTCCACAGAGCCCCAGGCTCCATGTGGTCAGGGGGAAGGTATTATTCTCCGGGTCCCACTCTACCATCATCGCTTAAATTTGCTTCCCTGTCTAAGAAGCATCTTCATCCCACTGAGGGCTTGGTCATCTCTTAAGGGACAGCCCTGCTCCAGCTGGGGGTGGAACCCTTCCCTCCAACCAGACTACGACAAGCCAGGCTGCACTCATAATAACCAATAAACACAGACCCCTGATGAATCCAAGGGTGGGTCTCCTGAGCTCATCTCAGCCAATAAACGGGACGAGAGGTTACCACAAGCTGGAGAAAATGAGAGAACATTAGTATCCCATGAACTCTTGGGTTGTCAGACTGAAGAGAGGCAGGTTGCTGACAGAGGGTTGGACAATGGTCTGGAAAATCCCCCACCGAAAAACAAGGGTGGGGTGTGAATGTGCGAAGCCTTAGGTGGAGGGTTTAACTGTTTTCCATTGTGTGCACTTAACGCTCACAAAACCTTCAAAAGAAAAAGAATTTAGAAAAGGAAAACACTCTCTACAGAAAAGATGCTTTGATAAAATTGAGATAATGGAGACGAAAGTGAAGGAAGAGCCCCGCCCACACTCCTCATTAGCAAAATGCGCATGTAGCCAGAACACATCATCTCCACCTTCAGCCGTCACAGTCGCTGTGACATGACCACAGGTGAGACAGACGTGTCCATCTGGTGAAGCCGGCTGTCAACAGCTAAATTAGAGTCCGGATGGAGATATTAAATGCTGAAGACTGCACTTCGCACAGCAGTTAACACTCTGAAATGTATTTCTGTGTAACCTGTGACCTTCCCCATCAGAAAGGATTTAACAAACATTTGCCAGGGTGATCTAAACATCTCCTTAAATCGAAGTCCTAATGACTTCTAATCGCGTCTTCCTCCGCAATCGCCCCAAATTTCAGAATCGATTCCATCTTTCTTTGGCTCGATGTTTAGCCTTGCTTCAGCTTGTTAATTCTACTGATGTGGGATGTTTCTCATCTGTCTGTTTTTCTGTTTGGATGTGTGAAAGGAGCTGGGCTGGCGATCACCAATGCCCGTGTGAGTAGCTGCGTACCCAGTGTTTAATGGAATGACCCTGACTGGCAGGGAAGTTTATGACTCCATCAGAAAAGACAGAAGACGGTGGCTGGGCAGAGTGCTTGCCACAATATGCGTGAAGACCTGAATTTAGGACCCCAACACCCACATAAAAAGCCAGGCATGTTTGAAATCCTAGCTCTGGAAAAGCAGAGGCAGCAGCTCCTTAGTACTCACAGGCAAGTAGCCTGCCTTCACCAGTGAGGTCGAGGTCCCTTGAAACCCTGTCTCACAAAATAACATAGAGGGCAGCTGGGGAGACCCCTCTAGCCTCCACATGCATGTGCACCTGCACACATGCGCACACAGAGATGGGAAGATGGAAACGTGGCTGCTCAGGGTTAGTAAGAGCAAAAGCATAAGAAGCAAGAGCTGGAGTGGGAAGGAGTGGCCCTCCAGACCCCGTGACAGCAGAGTGTCGCCATGGGGGAGGATACCTAGGAGCCACTCCTCGAGGGATATGACCTTTCCAAGTTACCGTTCACAGGTCTCGGCTTCTCTTCCACCTTTCAGCAGCAAACGTGGGATTGTGTAGCCACTATTCGCTACTTTGTGGGTTCTTCTCTTTTCCCACACTTTCCTCCACTTCCCGTTTCATTCCCTATCACCAGATAGAAGCGAAAGGAGGATAGAGGAGTGAGGGGAAAGGGAAAAGATCCCTTAATAAACTCAGAGGTTAAAAAAGGGGGGGCATGGTATTAGACTACTTCCTGCTGGTTAGGGGCATCAAGTTTCTTGGGGGCAAGTTTGATTTTGCTGTCAGGAACCCCAATTTCTTCTTCCTGTTTCTCATTTGCGTACAACTACTTAACCACCACCAACAGCAAACAATGACCAACCAACAACCCCCCCACCTCTTGGGGCCCTAGCATTTAATGTACCCTCTGAAAAGTCCCCAGAATGCCAAACATCACACACTCGCAGAAACTATCTGCGGCTGGCAACGTCACACCTCTGTTAGAGCACGAGGCAAATCATAGTCTGCTGCTGTGAAGCAGCCCCGTATCTCCACATCTAGAATTAAAACAAAAACGTACTCTTATAATATTTCTGTTTTTTTTTTTTAAAAGAAATCAAAAACTCTAAAATTCTCACTACAGGAGTGAGTGTTGCCTCCTGTGTGGGAGACCCTGGGTTCCATCCCCAGTGTTGAAAAAAAAGAAAGAAAGAAGAAATGGAAATAAGTGGAAAGTTTTACATTCTAGACAAACCCCAGTATAAAGATGCTACCTACTACCTTTGTCTTTAAAAAAAAAAAATCATCCTTGGGGGTGGGGCCATTAAGATGACTCCGCAGATAAAGATACTTGCTGTCATTCCAGATAAATGGAGTTCAAGCCCCAGAACCTGCATGGCAGAGGGAGAGAGCCAATTCTCTCAAGTTGTCCTTTGTGCTCTGTATATACACTATGGCACGCACACCCCACCCCAATACATACAAATAAATAAATTTGGTGGTTTTTATTTAAATCTAAGGGAGTGGACTGAAGAGATGATTCAGCACTTAAGTCTGCATTCTTGAAGAGTCTCAGCCGTCCTATAAAGCAGTTTACAGCCACCTCCATGTGATCCACTGCTCTCTTCTGGCTTACACTGGAACTGCACACACATGACACATACTGACACTCAAACCCATAAATAAAAACAAAGTCTTTAACCCTTTCTCAAAAAAACAGAACAAAACCAGAAGAAGAAGAAGGAGAAGAAGGAGAAGGAGAAGAAGAAGAAGAAGAAGAAGAAGAAGAAGAAGAAGAAGAAGAAGAAGAAGAAGAAGAAGAAGAAGAAGAAGAAGAAGAAGAAAACAAAAAATCCTTAATGAAAATCCATTTTTGTTTAAAAGAACTCCTTTTACAGCAATGAAATCTATTTAATAAGCAGGGAAAGTACTGAGAAAAAAATGTGAGTCTATCAAATAAACTGAAGAGAGTCTTAAAAAGAGCTAAGATGGTTTGTACCATCTACTTTTCATATGAAAAGACAGATTCCTATAAAGAGGAGTTACTGAATACCACATGACCAGAAAGAGCCTGTCAGACTCCCAAGCTGGTACTTCTCAACCATCAGGACTAAGTGAGTGTGCAACTGCTGAGCCAGCGCAGCCATAGATACACACATGCACACACATACACACACGTGTGGTACAGCATGTCTGTGTACCTTGGAAGGAGCAAGCTGCAGAAGCCTAGTCCCACCTTTGGGTGGTGGTGGTGAGCCTCCTAGAAGATAACAAATCAAAACTGTATATAGCCCAACTCAGTGAGAAGTATGTGATGTCAGAAGCTTCTGGCATAGTGAGACTACACAGGTGAGACCTACGGGAAGCAAAGTCCATGCTTATGATATCTCTGCCCATGTCTACTATGGCAAGTTCCTGTCTTAGTGATGCCTTTTCCTGTCTACCGAACAGCACCATGCCTGTCCCACCAGCTTAATAGAATTCTTGGCATTTTGCTGGAAAGATTAGCCATAATACGCTTTGTAACAGCCTACGTATTTTCCGTATTTTGTTTCAATTCCTTCCACAATACCTCTATCAGGGATCATCTGGTTTTTTTTTTTTCCAAATTCTTCTCTTGGAACAGAAAGTGATCCACAACCTGTTGGGTGAACCCAGCTTCCCTATGCACAGAACAGATAAGCGGAGAACTGTGAAGGTTATGGCTGTGGATCAGAGAAAGTGAAAGGTGGCACAGCTACAGATGCTGTGTAAATGTGGATAGATGGCAGGCAGATAGGTGACAGGATGGGATAGATGGCAAATAAGTAGGTAGAGGATAGATAGGTACGGAGGGAGAGAAACAGAGAGAGGATAAGGTAGACACAAGTGTGTATATGAATGATCAAAGATGGGTAGTTTCAGATAGAGGCATGATAAGCAGTGAATAGATAGATGATTGATAGACAGACAGACAGACAGGCAGACGGACAGATGCTAGATCCCAGCCTGAATAACAGACAGGTGGATAGAGCAAAAATAGATAGAGATAAATGATGGGCTGGTAGATGTATAAGTCTACAGATAATATAAGCAAGGGAGGAGATAGACAGATGAAAGATACAATGATAGACGATAGTCTGAGTAACAGGTAGATGAACTAAAAGTAGAAGGTAGAGATGGATGACTGATAAGTAGATAGATAGATAGATAGATAGATAGATAGATAGATAGATGACAGGTATATAAATGATAGAAGATATAGTAGACAGATATAGTTGGGTAGCTATATGATATATAGAAGACATTGACAGTGTTGAGTATGTGGTTGTCAGCTGTTCCTCTCATGTTTCCCTTTGAATCCTCTTTCCCATGGCCTTATCTCTAACCCAGCTGCACACTTTGTTGATTACACCTCCCGTCTATGGTCAAACCGTCTTGCTTCCCATGCATCTCATGCTGATGTACTCCAGGCTGCCCACACACACTCTCAGTGTCTCACTGCCCTCCACCCCTCACCAACCCTGTTCTCTACACTGAAGATGGTGACCTTTTAGAAACTGGCCCTGGATCTTAGTATCTCCTGTTTAAACTTCGCAGTTGTTGCCTGTGGCTCTTCAGAAGGGCACAGGGACAGATAACAAGGCATATGAGGCTTGCTGTGTGTGCCCCAGCCTTGCCTCTTAGATCATCTTTCAACCCTTCCTAGCTGTAAGACACTGGACAATGGAGTTACCTGCTGAGAGTAATTGAGAAGGCTACAGCACTGCACAGTGCCACCCCAGGAGCCACCGGGGTTGAAATATTCAGTGCTGAGCACCCTCGGAAGTGATGGCTCACTGCCTTTTCAATACTCAGTCCAGAGTCAGTCCACCAAGCTTTATTCATAGACACAGAACTCTTGTGGGTAAGGGTTGACCAAAAATAAAAGTTGCTTTGGGCTTGAATGCCTCTTTTTTTGAACTTGTATTTTAATGAAGATCAAATAGCTTCATGGGAAAATCCTGCTGCTCCGCTCCATTGTACAACTCTTTTTTGTCTAACAAAAAAAAAAAATCTTAAAAATGACTTTGGCCTTGTTTTGTTTTGTTTTGTTTTTTGAGGCAGGATATCACTATACATCCTTGGCTAACCTGGAACTCTCTGTGTAGACCAAGTTGGCCTTGAAATCACAGAATCTACATGTCTCTACCTCACAAGTACTAGGATTAAAGGCATACATCACCACACCCAGGTTTATTCTTTGAATGTTTCATATATTTGTATATTTTAGTGAGTTATATTTTTGAGATTTAAACATAATTTTATCATTTCTACTTTCCTCTTCTTCCTCCAAAGCTATCCTGTATCCTTCCTTGTTGTCTTTCAAATTCATGGCCTCTTTTTCATTAATTTTTGTTGCTATCTACCCACCATTTTCTTCCTCCAAGTTCCCTTAGTGTCCCTATTCTTTTGCTTCCAAACTTCATGTCCTCCATATTGCTTGTTATTAATTACTGTGGTGGTTTGAATAGGAATACCACCCCATAGGCTCATTGACTTGAATACTTGGTCACCAGAGGGTGGTCTGTTAGGAGGTGTGGCCTTATTGGAGGAGGTATGTCACTGTGCGTGGGCTTTGGGGTTTTTAATCTTAAGACAGGCCCAGTCTCTCTCCTCCCCCTCCCACCCCCTGTCTGCCTGTCTTTCTGTCCGTCCGTCCGTCTCTCTCTCTCCCTCTCCCTCTCTCTCTCTCCCTCTCTCTCTCTGTTTCCATTGCCTGCTGATTTGGATATATACATCTAAGCTACCTTTCCAGCACCATGTCTGCCTGTGTGCCAGCATGTGTCCCTCCAAGATGATAACGGACTGAACCTCTGAATCTGTAAGCCAGCCCCAGTGAAATGTTTTCTTTTATAAGAGATTCCATGGTTGTGGTGTCTCTTCACAGCAATAGAAACAAAAACCAAGACCGCAGCCCTCTGAATCCCAGTAGCACTTCCCATGAGCTCAGGAGGTCATCCACTGACGCATGGGTTATCATCCAGAAGTCACGCCCCTGGAGACACAAGTCTTGTGATTCATCCTCTCTTGGCAGCTATCAATTACCATTAGCTCCTCAGCCAAGGGTGGGATTATAGGGATCCCTCCCCAACTCATGTGAGAATTTTGATCAGCTTGGTCATGTGCAGGCAACCACAGCTGGCGTGAGTTGATGTCATGTAGCAACCTTATCACATCCAGAAGTTGGCATTTCACAGCACTCCTCTCCACCTGCTGGCTCTTACAGTCTCTTTCCACCCACTCTTTCTCTCTGGTCCATGAGACTTGGATGGGGAGGATTCTGATGTGGATGACTCATCCACAGCTGAGTATAGACTCCCATCACCATGACAGCCCACTGAAATCCTTTGGATCCCAAGTCTCTGACTGGACATGTTGATGGTAGCTCTTGAGATGAGCATCTGATCAGTGTGGATTTGTTGACTAACTCTCTGATGAGGGCAGAGCCTGGCATGCCTTTGGAACCCAAGGCTCTGAGACCATACACACCTGGAATTCTCTTCCTTTCTCACAGCCAGCCTCTACTTCATCTTCTCATCTCATCCCTCACCCACCAGTCCCTTGAATAGTGCACTGTTCTGAGCAAGTGGCTATGGGATTCTTTTCTTTTCTTTTTTTTTTTTCTTTTTTCCAACTTTTATCTCTTTGGCAATCTTGTGCTTTCTTGTGACTTTAAATACCATCTATTTGTTGATAATCCCAGCGTGTGAGTCTCCCTGTTGGAATTCCTCCCAGAACTCCAGGCTCACTCATTCCTTGTGGCTGCCTAGTAGGCAGTTCAAACCAGCATGTCTTAAACCAAAAATCACGATCTTCACATTCCAAACCCATTCCTTCCGGTAACTTCCCTATCCCAGCCAGACAGTTCCATCATTCCAGTTGCTCAGAACAAAACGGTAATGTCTGTGTGCTCAGACCTCACATCCCCTTTCTCATTCGGTTTCCAATAGCTCTCCCTTCATCATGCCCATGTCCTGGTGGGAACCATCTTTTGGGATATATATATAATATATGTATTATATTTATATGTAATAGAAAATACCCTGGTGTTTGAGCCAACAGCCTGGACATAGGTGGAATTCAGACAGCCTTGAGCCTTTCCTCTTTCCTCATCTTGTCTTCTCTTCTTCTCCCAGGATGGCCTAGAACTCATAGCAATCCTCCTGCCTCTGCTTCCGTAGTGCTGGATTACAGGTCTGCATCCACACCTTACCGTTGAAGGGACAACAATAAGATTAAGAACTTAATTAATTTTATACCAATATTAGTATGTTATAATTGCTTGATTTTTAAAAAAAAAAAAACTCAAATACTTCTGTGTGGTTTTCCTAGTTGAAATTTTTGAGGAAAAAGGTCACAAAGTCAGCACCTGCCCCCCCCCCCCACACCTACCTCAGAGAGTCTGGCCTTCTGTTGCTGCTGAGGCACCAATGGCTTCCTTTGGGACTTTGATCCTGCCCCAACCATCCTATGGAGAACCATAGTACTTTTGTGGATCTTCTTGATGTCCCATCCTGCTTCATCTGTGTGTTGATGTGGAATGAGAGCTTTATTAGCCCCTGCCTGTCTGGCCTCATCAATTTGTTTTGGCCAGAGAGCCTTTGGTCCAGCTACTATTGAAATCTCTCTTCAGTCTGTGTGCACACTTTGTAACACACGACTGTTCCCCACTGGCCGCTTCCCACTCACGAGTACTGCAGAGGAGAGGAAGGGACTTGCAGGTGGACAGAGTGACTCTGGTATAGTGCCTCCAGGTTAGCTGCCCACAACTTTTTGTTTTTATTTCCTTTTCCTTAAGATTTCGATTTTCTTTTCCCCTCAAGATTCCTCTATTATCTGGCTTGACCACCTATTAACCTTTGTTGAGTTTGGAATGTTTCTATTTTTTCTTTTTCCAGCAAAAACTACACTGGGCATGTTTTAATTGCTCTGTCTGTGAGGCAGGCTACTCTCCCAGTGTCTGCAGGAGGATTTAGCCAATATTAGCAATGGGCAAGAGGAAGGATGCAGCCCACAAATATGCAGACAGATCACGTCCTTCCTAAATGGTAGGGGATGGGCCTGTTGTGCATGAAATTGGGCTATAGGTTGGATCAGCTTTTGCACAGACTCCATTCTATCCTGTAGAGCTTCTACCACTGTGGATCACACCCACACTATGCCCCGGCCCTGGTAAGTTAATGTGAGAAGAGACAGAGGGTATTAAAGAGACACATCCTCGGGGATTGTAAAGAGAATTCTGGAGTGGAAGCTATTTAGATAATTTGGTGCCTAAGTAGTGATAAGGTAATTACCGAACTAGTAATTAGATAAACGATGAGGGGAAAAAAATATCTCTTTCCTTGCATCTAATAACATCCAAAAAGTCGTCATCAGTAGCCACATGAAGCAAAGGTGGCCAGACATCGGGTACAAAGCCATGTGCAGCACAGTGGTCAGAGCACTGGACATGTGAACTAGAGCACAGGTGATCTGTGTTATGGTCTTAAAACTCTCAAAAGGAAATAGGGGAGTCTGCACTACAGGGGATCAAGAGAGCTATTTCTCTGAAGATTACATCAATAGTGATGGGCTTCTCTATTGACAGCTAGGCAGCTAAGTGCCTTTTAAGAGTGTTTGTGCAGGTGGATATGCAGGAGAGAGAGGGGAAGAGAGAGGAGGGAGAGGGAGGAAGGGAGGAAGGGAGGGAGGGAGGGCAGGCTGGGTTCTCTGTAAGTAAATGGTTGGGTAAATAGAGACTGTGAATAGACCCCATGCGCCCTGAGTGTTAAGGTCCATACTTCCCATCCATATAAGCAGCTTAACCTTGTAGCTGTTGACTAAAAGCTAGGTACCCGCTACCCCTTTTAGCAGCAAAACATCTCCATAAAATTGTGAGCTGGTCGATAACCACCCACAACATCTATTTCTTCTTCTAGAGAGATAAAGCCTTGAGCCTTCAGTGTGCCTTCTCTCGGCCCAATCCTCTCCCCTCCTGTGTCTCCCAATGGCCTGGGACTGAATTAAGACAATTCTTTCTTTTCTGAAACCTTAGTTAATAAATTCGTGTAAATACAACTTGTGCGCACTGTTTGTTGTGATTTGTTATTCATTTCAGGATTAACTAAGGGGTGTTCTGCCTTGTCGGAAGGATCATTTTAATTTCCTCGCTATATTCAGTTTATGATTTCTAAGCAAGGCAATGGGTCATTGATTATTTTAAACATGAAGGATTGTAGACAAACACGGTTAGCATTTTGATATGCCGGTCGAAAGGATTTGGCGGCAGAGAAATGGAAGTAAATTAATGAATGAATTGGCATTCTGTGGGTGTTTTGTGCGATACTTAATGCAATTTATCCTAAATCAAAATTATGTTGCTTCTTAATGAAGACTGCTTTGTAGGATTTTCCTGATCCAGTCATGCGTTCTCTCTATAACTATCCTGCCTGACCCTCAGAGACTCAAGTTTAAGGTTTGGTTAAATAAAACAGTCATACGTGCCCCTCCCGCAGAGTCAGCAAGCACACAGGAAACAGAGACCAGTTAAATACACAAGTGAAGAAATGAACCAAAACTGGCAGTTCTCAGACTGAAGATTATAAAGGCACCCCCACAGAATTTTTTGGTGAGGTGTTAAGGATTGGAGAAGGGTTCTTCCTTCCTTCCTTTTGTTTTGGAAGGTCAGAGAGGGTATTGAGGCTCCAGGGGTGCCAGCCAACTGATACCTAGGGGATGAGGGGCCAGAGAGTGGGGTGAGCCTTCTGTCAGGTTCTAAGAGGAGAGCAGGCCCCCATGGAGCCAGAAGGCTGTGAACGAGTCAGAGAACTGCCTAGAAGGAGGTTGGAGAACATTCTGGTATTATTCCATGAGTGATGGTCAGGATATAGGACATATGGACTAGAAACTAAGAACTATGATTTGAAGTTCTTTGTGAGTGGAGACTGTATTGAGAGACCAAACACAGAGGCCATTGGAGGATCCACTGGGGACACTAGGGGAACTGGGAATGAGGCTAACAAGTGATCTGTAGCTGGGAGGAAGGGAGAACTCCTGCGTTATACTCCTGGATGGTCCTCCAAGGATGCTGACCCTACCTCGGTCTGTAACACAGGGATCTTAAAACAGATGAGATGGTTCGAGAAGAGACCGGGTACGTCTGATTTGGGACATGTGAAATTATATTTTGAGCCCAGCACTTGTTGCATAGCCTGGGCTAGCCTAGAACTTATTCTGTATCTAGCCCAGGCTGGCCTCACATTCACTACAGTCTCCTTCTGCGGTCTCCCTAATGCTGTTTCCTGTAGCTGAAATAATCCATCCTCTTTGCCCATCACCTCCACACCCCACCAGCTCTCCAGCCCTGGTTTAACCCCACTGGCCTCTGCTCCTGTATGCTGGATAATTTAGCTTCCACATGTAAGAACACATGGGATCTATCTTTCCATACCCAGCTCACTTTACTTGACATCACGTCCTGCGGTCTGTGAATGTGGCTGCAAAGGGGAAAGTTTCCCACGTGAACATCATTTAAACAGAAGCTTCTGTTAGGCCTCCCTCCCCCAAATCTCTAAGCTTGAACTTGCTACTGAGGACAGTGTGACTGTGACTCCATAGACCTGAGGGTGCGATGGTGTCTAATCTCAGAAGCTAAGCAGGGTCGGGCATGGTTAATACTGAGATTGGGAGAACAAAGGTGACCCTTGCCTTGTGGTGTTTCTACAGCACTCTCAAGTGAGTAACAGCAGTAGGCATGGCAGGAGGGGGTGGCTATCTGAGCACCTGTTTGTGAGTAAGCCCAGGTGTTTTTACGACCTCTGTAGACCGCATGCCCACAGTCTTTTCAGAAACCTAAAATCTCCTGCACGAGCGAACACAACTATAGAAAACCAGCAGCCTAATTTTAAAGCACATTTGAACAGCACCTCTAAGAACGTCACTGGTTATGTTTGGGGCTGCTAAATTCTCTCAGTCCAAAAATATTTAAGAATGCGTCTTTTGATTGTTGCCCCATATCGCCTCTTTATGTCCTATCTTAACAGCGAAGGAAGCGTCATCATTGAAAACTACACTCCAGCCTCACTTGATTCCGTAGCTGTCCCCATCAGCCCTTCATATTGTCAAGAGGGTGTTGGCTGCC
Source organism: Acomys minous (assembly GCF_964271855.1). Lineage (NCBI taxonomy): Eukaryota > Metazoa > Chordata > Mammalia > Rodentia > Muridae > Acomys > Acomys minous. The sequence goes on from NC_140498.1 coordinate 81,297,009, forward strand.
GTGTCATCAGCCTGCCCCAGGGAGCCAGCCTAGGCCTGGCTGTCCCCTCATTGTCACAGTGTTTCCTTGCTTTCCTGCTTCCTTACTTCATTTCCCTGGTGGGTGTGCTACAAAGCCCGGCACAAGTTCATGTTTAAAAACCGTTCTGCTAAAGAACATGAAATGGCCAGTTAACCAGCCTCAGAGGCCGTCTGCTGCAGGCATATCCAGAACCGTAAATAATGCTCATTTTCTGCATGAGGGAAACTGGGACTGGGTGTACCTGGGGCTTTCTTTGATGTAGACTTCTGTCTTCAGTGGGGCTCTTAGTTTCCAAGCATAACAGGCAGTGTTTGCTGTTGTTACGGGGGGGGGGGGTGTTTATTTTGGCACAAACCACTTGACCTGTGAATTGTACCACTGATTGCTTTTGTGTCTATCTATGTACCTGTTCCTGGGGATTGGGGGAGCAGCACGCACATGTGTGAGTGCAGGTGGAGGCCAGAGCTCTGAACCACAGATGATGTCACCGATCGTTTTCCAGCCAACTTTCAGATAATCTGATTGGCCAGTGAACCTCTTGGCCCTGTCTATCTCTACCACCACACCAGTGTAGCGATAATAGGTACAAGCTTTACCACACCCAGCTTTTATTTGAGTGATGGGAATCCAAACTCAGGTCTTCCGGTTTATACAACAAGCATTTTACCAATGGATTGGAGCCATCTCCCTAGTCCTGATACTAATTCTGTTTTGCTGAAGAAAAGAAGATAGAATTGAAGCAGGGAGACCAAACTTGGTCACTAAAACAACATGGTGCAGGCTGCACTGCTGTCTGCGGCCAGGACTTCTCTGGCAGGGGGGACACAGGAAGAAACCACTTGATTTTCTTCTAATCTTTTATTTTTTTTTTTATTTATTTTTTTTTTGTCTGTAAACAGGATATTACCAAAGCCTCTCGATTTTGTACCAGCGTTGTACAAACAGACATAAGTACAACACTTACAGGTGCTTTTTCTCTGTCAGTGGCCAAGGTGTTATGTAAACCCCAGGCCTTGTGTACAGTGCAGTTATAATAAGCTGGGCATCGTCTCTGCTGGGTGGCCCTGGGGTAAGTTCGTCAGGGAAAAGAGAACGGCTGTTCAGAACACTTCCCCGAGTTAAACCCGTCCCTGACAGCTGGCGGGTGGGTGAGCTGCCGAGTGCCACGCTCCTGAAGCTCCATGTGTACAAGGCTTTATTTCCAGAAGCCTCTATATTTTCCAGAGAAATTATAACACATCTTCTCTTATGCCTCTAATTATGAGCTCTCTCGTATCTACAATTTGAGGCAAACTAATATTTACTTAACCCTAATAATAGCAAAGCCAGATGGACTCTTACTACACACGGCACCCATGCAGGCAGGGCTTTGCAGGAACTGACCTAGTGCGTCTGCAAGAGAGCCCACAGGGGCCTTGTCTGTTATTGGGCCCATACTAAAGGTGGAAAAATTGAGGCTCAGAGAGGTTTGGAAGCAAGTCTGAAAATGTGAGATTTAGAGGTAGATCTGTCTTTTAGTGATCTCTCTCTCTCTCTCTCTCTCTCTCTCTCTCTCTCTCTCTCGTGTGTGTGTGTGTGTGTGTGTGTGTGTGTGTGTGTGTGTGTGTGTGTGCGCGCACGCAGTCTTGGATGCTATTCCTCAGACATCTTCCACTCTTTGTTTCAGACAGGGTCTTCCATTGGCCTGGAACTCCACCAAGTAGGCCAGCCAGCTCCAGAGATCCTCCCGTCTCTGCCTCCCATCTCATCATTGCTGGGCTTGTGTGTGTGTTTGTACCTGCCCTTTCTGTGTGTGTTCTGGGCTTAGAACTCAGGTCCTTACTTGTGAGGCAAGCCCCTCCCTTGTCAGTCACTCACGCCCACTTCCCTCCCCCAGTCACCCGGCGACCAATCCAGGGTCTGAGGTCTCCCTCTCCAACTTTGCACAACACACTCCGCCATGCCTTCAGAAAGATCGGGGTGCACGGGGAATCCTTGAAACCTAGCCCAGCCTCTGTTTCCCCCCAAAACTGAAAGCAAGTGCTGGGGAGAAGGAATTTTGTGAATCATTGATTCTTACAGAAAATGTCTTCAGGCTTGGGCTGTCTTTCTTCAACTCTTTTGGACTGAATTTTGAGTTTGTGTTAGTTTTTCTCTGCTACATACATATATAATACATACATACACATATATTATATATAATAAGGCCTTTTTCATATAAGCATGTAAAGTACTTTGAGCATATTTTCCCTGTGCCCCATGATCTTCCCTGCTCTGACCTCCACAAACATGTGCACATGGACATGCAAGCAAACACACATGTGTACACACATACATACATACATACACACACACACAAATACATACAACACACACACACATAGTTTTAACTGTTTTACATTTAATTGATTGATTTTTCTCCGGAGATCACATTGGTCCCTAAACAATTTGAAGACTTATTTACAAAAAACTAGGGAAATTGAGAGAATGCCCTCTATGCAACAGCCCATAGCACTGTTCCCATCTTTCTTCTCATAAAACACCCCATCCTTTAACCTCCTGGAATCTGCAGGTGCCATTAATAGTAAAATACAATTTTAAGTTCTTTACTGACACTAGGTTTAGCTCACTGCTGAGAGGGACAGGAAGTGGACGCAATGCCATCTCCAGAATGTTCTCGTTGCCCCTCTGAAGCAGCCGGACCAACTCTTTCTGTGAGTCTTTTCAGCCACAAAGCAGAACCCGCTTACGTCTTCAACGAACCATCTTGCCCAGCCGCTTCCCCAACCTGCTAAATCCTTTCCATGGGCACACTTCAAACCTCACGCACTTGCCTTGCGCATTTCAAAAAAGTGAAATTAGCCAAACACACAAAGATATCTTTAGTACTTAAAAGGTTGACAGAAAAGGTGCCAAAATGAAAAAGAAATTTAAAAAAAAAACCTCACACCTCATCTTTTGTCAGCATCTGCACATTTGGAGTTTGGGCACAAAGATTTACAGAGTGACAGCTGTTCAGTGGGGGTGGGAGGTTTTTCAGAACGTGCTGGGGTGGGGGTGGGGGGGTCACGTTCTCTGGAGGAGATGGTGAGAATTTCAAGCAGTTGTGCAATAAAAGAATAAATAAATTTTTTAAAAAAGGAGTGTGTGGCCTGAGAGGGGTGCGCCAAAGGCCAGCGCATGTGCAGAAAAATTACTAGTCTGATCGCAAGGTCAGTTGCCGAACAGTTGCCGCCCTAACAGAAAGGATCCTGGGAGTAATAACATAGGGCTGCCATTGACCCATTAAGGTAAAAAGACATTTCATGCCATCTTAGTGGCCAGTGCTAGGGACAGAAGTATGTGTCACCTGTTTGCCTGAAGAACCCACAGCCTACTCTTCCAAGCCAGTGTACACCTTGGAGATCAGAAGGAGGAAATAAGTTTGGTACCTGAATCTTCTTCCTTCTGGGAATCCTCTTGGCGTTTCAGAATCTAGAGGCTGCTTTAATCAGTTCTGGTCCCTTCCTTGTGTCTTGCCGGTCTTCCTCTTTCCCTAGCCTCCTCCCTGCAGCCGGCATGGTAAGTCTCTCCTCAAAGAGCGCACGGGCTCTTCCACACACAGCATTAAGAGCTGTGACATCGCACATTCCCAACGCCACCACAACATCCCTTTATTTTTATTTATTTATTTATTTTTTAACTTTTTTTTTTCTCAAAATAGGTACCAGTGGGTTTTTTTTTTTTTTTTTTTTGGTTTTTCGAGACAGGGTCTCTCTGTGTAGCCTTGGCTGTCCTGGACTCACTTTGTAGACCAGGCTGGCCTCGAACTCACAGCGATCTGCCTGCCTCAGCCTCCCGAGTGCTGGGATTAAAGGCGTGCGCCACCACGCCCGGCAACATCCCTTTACTATGGAAGCAAACATACCTAGCATCCTGGGCTTAGTGCGTGAACATTTTGTGGGTGGGCTGGGGTACTTTGCTCTACCACTGGAGCTCTTGACAGTGAACGAAATCACCTACTGAGGTTACCCGGGGTCTATTCCTGGTTCTGCAATTGACAAAAAAAAAAAAAAAGGTCAGTCTTCTCCTGAGTCTCTGTTGGCCTCCTAACAGTAGAAATGTAAGGACTGGAGAGACGGCTACACTGCTCTTGCAAAGGTCTCTGGTTGGCTTCCTGTCACCCATGTCAGGCAGCTGCCTGTAACTTCAGCCTCCGGGGAGTCCGATGCTCTCTTCTGGCTTCTGAAGACACCCAAACACACACAGTACGCACTCGAACAAATAACATAAATAAAAACATAAAATAAAATAAAAGTTTTAAAAAAAAAAGAAAGAAAACTCATTAGGAATGCTGCTTGGTGAGCTGTGGGGAGAACCTGAGCTCTGAAAGGCCAAGGTATGCTGGTCCTCTTCAAGCTGAGCACTGCTTATAATAAAAACTGATGGATCACTGCGCCCACCTGGTTTGGCCATTACCACCCCTTGGAAAATGCCCGTCTACCCTGGGTGTGAACGCTGTTAATTCATGTTGTTTTTAGTGAGACTCTGCTTTTTGCTTTCTTTCTTGACTAGAATCGACTGACTCGTTCTTTCTAAAGAACGTTTGGTTGCCTGGGCAGACTCCTTCAGGGAAGTTGCTCTCGCCAGTTAAGCGTCTAGAGACGCTCCCCATAGTGGCTGCCTCTGCAGTCCTGGTCTCAGACTGTAGATTAAACCTGGAATGTACAAGCGACATGAACCTCATAGCTCTAAGACCATGGGAGCAGGGGCGGGGGGTTGTCTGTTTCCTGGCACAGCATCACTTCTCTGTGCTGATGCCGGAAGTGAAAGGGAACACCTTCGGCTTCCCACTGTCCTGTGCCCCAGCTTCAGCTGAGTGATCACGGCTGGGGAACTTCTCATGTGAGCTGAACTATTCAAGGCTGTCAAGAATTTTTAACTTGACAGGAAAAGCCACTGCACCGGGACCCCTTTGAAGCTCATTCTTACTAAGGCAGAGGCGTGAGCTTGGGCTGCCAGGCCACTCTTCATGCACTGTCCGTGCCCTTTTGAGACTTGCTTTCTGTGATATTCTTTTGATTCAGGACTCCTCCACCTACCTTCCCTATAAATCCCTGCGTCAGCTAAATTACCCAAAGTGCCGTTCTACTGCTTGCTGTGAACCTTGCCCTGAACCTGCTGTGAGCGTCAGCCAGGCTAAAGCCACCCAGGACAGCCTCTGAGAAAACTGGGCTGAAGAATTTACGTTCAGTTTACTCCATTCTTATCGTTTCAGCCACACTTGGTTTCGGGGGCCCTTGGTTAGCTTTCCATCTTCAGCCGTTGCCAGGGCAACCACATCCCGCTGATGCTAATGACTTCACTGGAACACCGAAGCAGGTGTCCCCTCTGTCCATGCTTCCTAGCTAAGGACTTTAATTCTAAACAGAAAACTTTTTTTTTTCCTGGCTAAGCACACATGCTCCTCTGAAGCAGGGAAAAGTTAGCCCAGACCCCACCTAGGGCCAATGTGGCCTGATTTTTTTTTTTGAAGATTCACTAGCTGGTGAGTCCAGCATTGCATACACATAGCCAACTAGGCCCATCTCTCACTCTCCACCTGTGCTAGTAAACCCAGCATCCTATGTTCCTTACAGGCCCTATGTCCTTCTTACCCTCCCTCCTACTGCAGGGCTGGGCATTCCCCACACATTGATAAGCACATGACCTCTGACCCCTGCCCCAGGCTCTGCTTTTCGGTACACAGGTGGTTGAGCTGATGTTTTATAATGTCATTTTTTTAAAAAAAGCAGGAGCCTTGCACACCCCGTATTCAGAGCCCTCGTATGCCGTATTGAGGAAAGGATGAGGGAGAGAAATTGGCTTCATCCGGAATGATAACCACTTAGACTTAGAAACTATTATCAGAGACATCTACATTATCTGCTGATCATAAAAATAAAAAATGATGGGCCAGGTGAGATAGCTCAGTGTGAAAAGGATGCTTTTTACCAAGCTCAGTGTCCTGAGTTCAACCCCCCAAACCTACATAGTGGAAGGAGAGAATTGACACGCACAAGTTGTCCTCCAATCCCCCTATGGGCATGGAGGTACACATGCGTGTATGCCTCCCCAACATATATGCTAGACTTTTTTTAGATGTCAAGTCCAGTACAAGTATCTCTTATTACACCTGAAACCTCTTGTGCCTTCTAGAAGGGTGGCTCTCAACATTCCTAATATTTCAACACTTTAATACAGTTCCTCATATTGTGGTCACCCCTGCAATCATAAAAGTATTTTTATTGCTACTTTATAACTTTCCTTTTGCTGCGGTTATGAATCATAATGAAAATATCTGTGTTTTCTGGTGGTCTTAGGTGACCCCTGGGAAAGGGTTGTTCAACGCCCAGGTTGAGAGCCAGTGTTCTGGAATGTAACACAAAGATGCCAGAGATGTGGCTCTCATGAATAGAAGCTGACCTCAGTTGCCCACTTCGCTTTTTCCCTTTGTCACCCATTCCATCCTGCCTGGCATGTCTGCAACACCACGGGAAAGTGTTAACGTTAGCGGAAGTGTCTGAAGCCTCCTGAGCCATGAAGAGAGAAGGTTCTGGTTGCTGTTACTGGATCTAGAGTTGCATTAAAGGAGAGAAGGCCATGCAGCTTTAATGACCACAGCTGTGTCAGAAATCTCCGGCAAAGCCCCTGGAGAATGCGTGCGGTAGGCAGAGTAAGTTGGCTCGCACAGTGATAGAAGCAGGCTGCTCCAAAGTCTGCAGAACTTTGGAGGCATGCTTTTTCTCCCCCTTTCTAATTAGGACCTCTGCTGAGCTGAGGTGATATGGTAACTCCAGGGCTTGCAGTGAGGGTTGGGAGGCTGCAGAGCTGAGGGCTTGGTGATGTTCGAGAGTTTAAAGGTTCCCTCCCAAAGACCAGAAAGAGCTGATGCTGCAAATGAGTCTGAAATCAGCCCCACCAGTGAATGCTTCACTGCTATGGACTTGCTTTCTCTCCCTTTCTAATTAGGACCTCGACTGACCTAAGGGGAGATAGCCCCCATCCACATTATGAATGGGATTGTTTTCTAATTCAATGTTTGCCATTTTAAGTGCATTTCCCAGCTGAAAACACCCGACAGACGTATCCAGGAAATGTTTGATCACACAGTTTGGTGAACCATCGCAGTGGTAAGAGGTGGAATTTATTTTCTTCTCAAAATCCTGCCAAACAGAATGGGGGAAAGTAAACAGTCACAGAATAGATTTCAACAGGCATTAATAACATTTTTTTATCAGGTGACTGAGTGCAGAGGGCAGAGAAAGATGATGCATACCGAGGAATGGCCACATTCAGTGATTTAAAGATAGAGAAAATAGGGTCAGTAAGTAAAGTGCTTACCGAACAACCATGAGGGACCCCCAGCCCCCACATAAAAGCTGATGTACAGTAATCTAGAGCTGGAAAAGAAGAGATGAGCAGATCCTTGGGGGCTCCCTGGCCAGCCTATCTGGTCTCATAGGTGACTTTTCAGGTCCCAGTGAGAGACTTTGCCTTAAAAAACAAGGGAGATACTACCTGAAGAAGAAAGACACCAGACTCATACACACATACACACAAACAATTTAATTATATTAGATATTAATATATTTGAATACATAAAATATATAATACATAAAATATTATATAATCAATATTTTCTATATTTTGGTGTCAAACACAATATAATTGTATATATTATATGTCTAGAATATGTTATATAAAATATTATATATTATATATATACATATTTAAATATATAATATATAAAATTATAGTTTGTTTGACACAAAAATATTAAAAATATGGATGTTTGGGATCCAGGTCTCCAGGTCTCCAGGCCTCTTAGAAATCGGGGCATGAGGTGGGTCAGGGAAGCTGGAAACTGGTTCTAACTAGTCAGGTACTTTCTCTTCACTCGAATCCCTCCTTTAAACCTTGTCATTACTCAGGCATCACACTGAAGGTTTGCTGTCTTGGGATGGAGAGATGAGACAGGTGCTATCTGAGTGGCTTAGGGCCCCCTAATCTGAGCCTGGGATCCCTGTAGGTGGTGGTGGTCCTCTGAACCACATCTTGATAAAGCCCCTCATCCCAAAGAGGTAAGGCAGGCAGCTGATTGGCTGTCTCCCAGGCTGTAAAACCCACATACATCACCTGCTCTAGCTTCATTCCTGTTACATGATCCATACATAAGACATACATATCCTGTGTCGCCGTGAGCATAAAAACAAAAAAAGAAGGCATTTTTATTAATATCCATTACATTGACTTTTTTTTTTTTTGAGCTCTCATATAGCCCAGGCTAGCCTCAAACTCACTGTGGAGCTGGGGATGACCTTGAACTTCTGATCTTTCTTCCTTCTTCTACCTCCCTGGTGCTAGGATTTCTGGCATCTGCCATCATGCCTAGTTCATGCAATGCTGAATATGACCCTAGAGCCTCAAGCACACTTGGCAAGCACTCTACCAAGTGAGCCACAGCTCAACCCCTATCTTATAAGATGCCACCACAGACAATGTGCTCACAGAGGCAGCTTCTGAGAGTCCCATCATGCTCTCTGACTTCTCTCCATCCCAATCCAGAAGTGCAACTGGGTCTCTCTTCCCCACACCTGGGCTGAAGGTGAGGACCATGGGCTGCGGTCGGTTTTACCTTCAGGCTCAAGCTTTCTTGTCTATTTCCAGTGACTCTGGGGCCCTCAAAAGCATCTTCCCACAGCCTCTGCACCTGCCTGGGATGCAAGAGATAACGATGTTTCGTATATTTCACCTCACACATGACCCTCAGGTCTTCTCCCAGGAGACCCTCCTCTCACATCCTTGGGAACCTTCTCAAGAAGCAAATAACAGGATCCTCTTGTGAGATGTTGGCTCTGCGGGGCTTGTGCTGAGGGTCAGACGACTCCACTCCATACCCACATGCCCATCCTTCTGTCTCCTTTGAGCCTGAGGACCAGGGAGAAAGTTGGTCAGCTGCCACTGTTGCTAAACCCTACCTCCTGTCTCCCAACAATTCCCAGAGCTTCTCTCTTCCATTATAGCCTCCATCTTTGGAAACAAAACCCAGGAAATGAACCTTTTTACTTCCTTCTGTGATTTCTACCCTCATACTTCACCCCACACAGTGAAATGATGTTATGTGTGTGCCTGTATCCCTGATTGTTGTTGTTTATTAATAATAGGTATTTCTTAGCCTTATGTGATGGTGCATGCTTGTATCCCCAGCTATTTTCAGGCAGAGTTCATAATGAGTTCAAGGCTGTCCTAGACAACTTAGTGAGATACTAAAAAAAAAAAAAAGCAAAAAACAAAAATTTTAAGGGGCTGATGGGTCAAAAGTTTGTTCAGGCACTTAACCAGATCACTTCAATTCATTCTCTGTAACACACACACAGTAGGACAGACCTGACTCCTGCAAGTTGTCCTCAGACATCCACATGTTTACTATGGTGTGTATAACACCCCTCTACACACAAAATAACTATATGGAAGAAAAAGATTAATTTAAGGGGGGGGTCAGTTCATGGCCATGAAGAGATGGCTCAGCAGTTAAGAGCATTTGCTGCTTTTTGGGAGGACCTGAGCTGGAATTCCAGCCCTATGGTAGGATAAGTCACAATGGCCTTTAACTTCAACTTCAGGCAAGAGCGATGACTCAGTGGTTAAGAGCACTGGCTGCTCTTCTAGAGGCCCTGAGTTCAATTCCCAGAAAGCACATGGTGGCTCACCTCAGCTTCAAGGGATCTGATGCCCTCACCCTCTCTGGCCTTTTGGGGAATTGGTATACATGTGGTATGTGCGTGCATACACAGACAGACACATGGACACATACACAGACATGGGCACAGAGATGCACACTCATGGACTCTCACATATTCACACAGCCTCACACAGATACACACATATACATAGACATACAGAGAGACACAGACACACATACGGTCACACAGGCACATACATGGACATATACACATACATATGAACACAGAGACACACACACACATTCATGTGGGCACCTAAACACATACATATGCACACACATGTACACACACATACATACACACAGAGACACACACATACACTCAGACACAAACAGATACATACACACATACACAAAGATAAGTCTCTTTTTAAAAAAAATAAGAAGGTGGTAAGGTGCTTGCTTAGCATGTTCAAGACCCTAGTTCTATCTTAAAGGGTGTGTGTGTGTGTGTGTGTGTGTAAATGTATTCGAGTATCTCCTGGACTTTCCAGGTGATTACACCCACATCCACTCACAGCACAGGTGGTAGGTGAGGAGCTAGAGGTCTGACTCACTCATGTGGGGCTGGAAGTGAGATGTGCACACCTGTAGTTGTAGTATACTGGGTGTTTTCTTCTATGGTTAAACATAGGGTTAAATTTATCCCTTAAAGGGTAGATTCCATCCGTTTGCCTCATTAGGAGGAAGGATTGGCCTGGCTCTGGCTTCCTCTCCTCAGAGGGTCTCTGGTTACCCCAGTGCCAGGAGCCAGGCAGGCTGGTGGTGGGGAGGGAACTTGGTGGGATTCTTCCACTGTCCTTTGGCAGGCCACATTCACGCTGGACTGTGGAAGTCACCACTGATCTCATGTTCTCTCTCATCGCAGCAGGAAGGAAATTTTAATTCACACCTACAGATGAGAGTCAGTTTATTCTGCTAAGTCATCAGGAGGCAATGAAAAGGGCAGGTCCATATGAATGTGGAAGCTAATTAAACATTCTTAAAGCTGGACCTCCATTGAGAAGCTGGGCATGCCCCAGTCACATTATCTGCAGTTCTCCTCCAAGCCATAGATGGCGCTGTGCACCCACCTTAAACATCGGCCATTTTGTCTCCCATAACCTCTTGGCTTCTGTCATGGCCTCTCTTCAAACACACAACCTCCTGTCATTTCTGTTCCTCAAAGCAAACATCCCTGTGCCCCTCCTGTAAATTAAATGACTGCTTTACCCTCCCCTGACTTCCCAGCCTCTGCTCAAATCAAGGTTAGGCTTTTAAGTTCCTTGATTCTCTGCGGTCTAGTTGTCACCCTCAGATCAATGCAGACTAACTCTGAGAAGGCTTCCCTATTTCCAGGCCCACCATCAGGATACCCCCAAACAAGAGAGAACTATGGAGACCCCCAGAGGCTGGAGGAAACTGTGAGCCGTGTGATTCATCACTCTAGATAGAGCACCAGTGACAGCCCCAGAAATGATTCCAGCCAGGTCTAGCGTGGTAAACCAGTGAATTTCCTGAGATTGCTTTCAGGAGCATGAGGGGACCTACCACCAAGCCCACTCAGGCATGGATGACACCCGTGCAACCTGTAGGCAGCTCTACCAGAGACAGCCTCCTGCGTCCAGTGATTGTTCATAGCTTATGTACCTAGGCTGGTGAACCTTCTGAGTAGCCCCACCCCCTGCACCTCAATGTATGTGCATATACATTCTTTGCATGGATGTGCATACATGTTGGGGAGTGCTTGTGCATGTGGAAGCCTGAGGTTAGTGTTCAGGAATCACCCTGAACCCTTTCTGTCTAACCCAGAGCTCCTCGATGCAGCCAGTCTTTCTAGCCAGCTTGTTCTGGGAACAGCCCCCCCCCCAAACCCCTCTACAAGCACAGTTCCATTTTGCAAGGCTGGAATTATAGGTGGGTCGTCACACGTATCCAGCAAGTGTTTTAACCACTAAGCCATTTTTTCAGGAGAGACTATTCCAGTTCAGAGGAAATTACAATTCCACGGGGTTGTCTTGAACATTGGGCCATCCAAGTGGTCGGTGGGAAGATGGGGGTGGGGAGCGCAGATCTTAGTGGCAGCTTAGTGGTTCAGAGTGAGACACAAAGGTACACAGGACCGGATAGGGAAGAGTATAATCCAGGAAGTCACTGACAGGAAGAGCAAAACCGGAAGACTGTAATCTTTAGATAGAATTGATGTGACTGTAGTCTAGTAGGCTCTGAGCAGACACACGGTATAAACTGATGACGTGGCTGCTCCAGGGCATGGTTAAGGGGAAGGCTTTTGTTGTATATATGAGGAAGAGGATGGTCAGCGGCATCTGGAGGAGTCCAGAGCAGGGAGAGAAAGTAGTAGACTGAACATGGCCACGGAGAAGTAGGATCAGAGTAGACAGAGAAAGAAGGGGGTGGGCAGAGAGCAAAGGATGAAGACAAAGAGAGCGAGAGGCAAAAAGAAAAGACCAAGAGGGCAGAGTTGAAATAGCAGGGTGGTAAGGAGAGCTGAGCATCCGGGGGATGCTGGGGAACTCAGGAGCTGGAGACGTTTGTGGTAGCGGAGGGTCAAGATGCCAGAATGGACTCTGAAGTGTGTAACTGGTACCTGTGAGGCCACTGTGCACTAATAGGTGCCACAGATAATCATTGGCTTCCTCGGCCAAGCTCCTTTGCTAGAGGGCAACCGTCTTCACAAGTTCCAGGGGGAATGCTGGCTTTTGTTTAACCACCAGCATATGGGGAAATGGAGTTTCCTTTGGACCTGACGGGCACCTCATTGTGCGGCAACAGGAAGATGTACTGTAATCATGTTTAACCTACAGATCATCTTTAGACTTGAACCCTAGGAAGACGAGGCTTGACTCTTTGATCTCACACTCCGATAACGAATGACATCCGTTACAGACAACGGACGGCTGGTGTGTCCTTTTTCTCCGCCAGTTAAAGAATTAGAAGATGAGAAAACAGGACAGTGCAAGGTCAGAGTGTCTAATGGCAACTGTCACAGGCTCCACAGTAGAGAAGGGTTCCCCAGAGCTGGGAAGGCCATGATCACTAAGGGGTTCAGATTTGGGGTGTCCCACCAGGTGATTACCCACATCTGCTGCCTTTCCCATTGATCCAAAGCTTCTGGTGCCACCCTTCTAGAGCAGGAATTGGGTCTCTGCCTGTGTGCACAAAAATGAAAATGCTGCATGAAGTGACACCTCAGCCTCTGCTCTCTGTGGTGTAGCAGGTCCGTAGAGACCCACTGTGTGTGTGAGGAGAATAGGGCTACACTTCAGAGAAAGAGAAACTTACCCCTGGGGAGAAAAGGAGCAAGATGGAGACTGCCTATTGCTAAAGAGCAAAATGCCATAAAAAAATCTCAAGCTGGGGGCGTTTTCTGTTCCCCTTTCTCTCATGCTAGGGACCTATGGCCTCATTGGTACAGACCCAAATTAGAGTTGCGTGGTTTTCAAATAAAACAGAACAAACCTGCAGGCGCATGTCTCCCGCTGTGCACGCTGACTAGCAGGGAGTTTACAGTCAGACAGACATCACAAAGGTTTTTAACTTGACACCCGCATCTGGCTGGTTTCTCTCTGTTTGGCCTAATGGTGTGTTAGCATTCAAGTCTGTGGAGGAAAAAATTTTTTTCTTTCTTTTTCTACGTTGACCACAAAAACAAAAAACAAAAACAAACAAACAAAAAACCCCCCAAAAACATCTGCACTGTACTTTGTGGGTAATTTAAGGGAAAGTGTTAAGAGTTATGAATTTTATTCAATTTCTACCTTAAGCATGACTCTGGAATCTAAGTCTACAGAGAAATGAAAGTTTATTAGATAATGAGAAGCAAATGGGGATCTACCAAATTAGGGAGGTTTATATTGAAAATGTCTTTTTTTTTTTTTTTTTTTTTTTTTTTTTGCCCTGGGTTTACAACGCGTTTAGTAGAGGTCAATGATTTAATACACTGCCTGCTTTTATCATGAATTTTAATTATACAAATTACTGCTGAATATATTACCATGTTTAACATAATACAGATGAAGCATCTGCACTGTCTCCTAAGCCCCACCCCCTGCCTCCCCAGAAATGGCATGTTTCTGGCTGAACCTACTCTTCCACCTTCTCCTGTCCTTTAATGCACACCTACTCTCCCAAACCACCTGCTTCCTGGCTTGCACCTGTGATCCCAGCTCTGGGGAGATGGAGACGGGTAGGTCCCTGGGGCTTGCTGGTAAAGCATCCTAGTACAATCAGTGAGCCCCAGCTTCCGTGCTAGAGACCCTTTCTCAAAATAGGAGAGGGCCAGAGAGTAGCTGAGCAGTTGAAGGCACCTGCCACCAGGCTTGATGACCTGAGTTCAATCCCAGGGACTTACTTAGTAGAAGAAAAACAACCCTTACCAGCTGTCCTCTGTTTTGCACACAAAACCTGTATCGAATTCTGTGGTTTTTATTTCAACATGGAGGCATTCGTTCTGTGGCCTTTTGTTTTGCAATGTGTTGGGTTTTTTTAACAGTAATTCCCGACCCACTCAGGTCTGGACACATGGTGCCAGCTTCTTGCTGTCAGCGGCCCTGAGCTGTGTTCATTAGAATAGCCTGGCTGTGTTGCAGCCGCGTGGCCTTTCAGAGCATAGGTTCTCACCCCTGTGAAGTTTACACCAGGCTGGTGGTGACACTGGTTGCTTCAACAGCTCAAAGGCTCAGGTTTTCCCAGTCTTGTGGCGTCCTTGCTTCAATACCTGGTTTCCAAGACCAACCTGAAAGGGAGCTGGAGAGGAGATGACACGTTGCCTGTGCTGTTTGCTCACTCTTTGTCTGGAAGTAGTTGAGGTTTAAATGCACATCATAAGGGCTGGAGAGGTTGTTCAATGGTTAAGAGCCCTGTCTGCCATCCTCCTGAGACTCTAGGTAAGAGAAATATAGGGGATGGGGAAATAGAAGGACCCAGAGGGTCCTGGAAACCTACAAGAGCATCCTACCTGCTGGTGTCTGTGTGTCTTAGACACTTACTTCCTTTAAGTGTACTTGGAAAGAATTTGTTCTTCTGTGATTGGCTCATTTCACACAATAAAATGTCTCCGGGCTTATCCTGTTCGCACACGTGGCACGATTTCCTCACTTTTATGGCTAAATAACATCCCATTGCATAGAGCTACCACACCTTGCTTATCCCTTCATCCACTGATAATGGGGTTCCATGCTTTTCAGGCCTTGAGCTACCGGGACCATTGTGAGTGGAGCGTGGGGAGGTTAACCTGATTTTAGTGATCTTAGGCCGGTTCCCACGAATTCTATTTTTAATTGTTTGAGGAGTTTCCAAACGGCTCTAAGTAGTGGCTGCGCAGGGTTTGCAACATGGACCATTGTCTTCTTTATGCCATGACACCAAAGACTTGTTGGCTTCCTCCTTCCTTCTGATGCATCCCATTACTTTTATTTCATTTCCCATCTCCTCCATGCTTTCCTACCCCGTCCCGCCCCTTCCTCCCTTTGCCTTTTCTTTCTGCCCCTTTCCACTTTCTCCTTCCCTTTCTTTTTCTTTTTCTAAGGTTTATTTATTTGTTATTGTTTTGCCTGCATGTACACCTGTAGGTCAGAAGACGGCCTTAGATCACATTACAGATGGTTGTGAGCCACCATGTGGTTGCTGGGAATTGAACTCAGGACCTTTGGAAGAGCAAGCAGTGCTCTTAACCACTGAGCCATCTCCCCAGCCCCTCTCCTTCCCTTTCTTTCTCTTCTCTTCCCTTTCCTTCATCTCCCTTCCTTTTTCTTCCTACCTTTCCCCCACTTTTATTTCCTTACTTCATAATTCACCCAACAGAAGCGAGGTGGCTTCTCACTGTGGCTTCGATTTTAATCCCCTTACCTCTTGGTGATGAGCATCCTTGCACATACCTGTTGGCTATTTGTATGTCTTTTTTTTAGGTGAATGTCTATATAAATCTTTGGGCAATTTTTAACATTGGGAATCTGTGCACTTTTATTTCTTGTTTGTTTTGGCTATTGAACATTAGCAGTCCTGCATATTTTTTTATGAATTAACGTCTTATCAGATGCATAATTAGAAAATACACACACACACACACACACACACACACACACACACACACACACACACGCCTTTTATGCGCCAGCCTAGTCACTCCGTTGACTTGATCCTCTTGCCGGGCAGCAGCTCTTTGGTTTGATGTAAGCCCCTCATCTACTTTTTGTTGTTGTTGTTTTGGGGTCATATCCATGAAATCACTGTCTAGACCACTGTCGTGGAGATTTCTCCTTTGTGTTCTTCTGGGAATTACATGGCTTCCAGTATTAGGTTAAGTCTTTAATCTATTTTGAGTTGATTTTTGTGTAAAGTGTAAGAGAAGAGTCCGATTTCCTTCTTCTGCTGGTGAATATCCGTGCTCTAAAAACTCATCTGGAACCACAAAGGGCTGTGAATAGTCAGAACTATCTCGAGGAAGAACAAAGCACCCTTCCTGGTTGTGTAATGTGTCTGAAAGTGACACGAATTCACACAGGGTACGCCTGGCATAAGAGCCGCCATACCAACAGAGCCTGGAAATAGATTCAACTTATCCTCCACAAGGGTGCCCAAAACACACACTGGGGAACAAAGACTCTTAGGAAACCCAGGCCTTCTCACCGAATGTGGGTCCCCTGGCAGCCATGCAGCTGTTTCCAGGCTCTCATGGAAGGAATTAGATAAATACTATTAAGTCCTGTCACCAATGATATGATCAAAGCTTTGAATAATGGACCAGATTCCTCCACCAGAAGGCCTTCTGCTTTCCCTGTGGCTAAGGCTGTGCTCCTCTGGCTTGCCGCACTTACCCTAGATAAGATGTCTGCTCATGACTCTCACCTAAAAGCCGTCATTACAGGTTTGCCTGTAGTGACTCTGTTTCCATTGTTCCTCCTGTGTTCATTGATTTGAACTGACTCTTATGTTCAATCATGTCTGTATACTAGCTATAAATTCCCAGCTATTTTTTTTATTCTACAGATGAGGAACTTATCATTATGATTTTTTTTTAATTGAGGGTGTTCCAGAGTTGTTTCATTTTGGTTTGAGACAGACATTCATTCTGTAGCTCAGGCTGGCTTGGAGCTCATCGTACAGGCCAGGTTGTTCTCACATTCACTGTGATCCTCCTGCCTCAGTCTCAGGAGTTCTGAGATTATAGGCATGAGCCACCAAGCCTGTTTGATTTGCCTGATTGTAAGATTTCAAGCTGGTTGCTGTGTTCCCACACATCCATAATTTGTTTGGTGAGTGAGTGAGTGAGTGAGTGAGTGAGTGAGTGAGCGAGCGAGCAGTCCTGCACATAGTATCCAGGGCCTTACACTTCCTGGGAAAGTACTTGACCACTGAGCTTCACTCCCAACTCTCACCCACATCAATACTGAGCACTCTCTTTTTTGTGTGTGCCATATCAGGCCACAGCTCATCAAGTACCAAGTCTGTCTTGGGCTGCAGTGAGCTGATGCCCTTAGGCCCCATGACGCCTTTCAGTGAAGAATATTACTTAGGCTCTGAGTTCTGAATGCTCAGGGAACATTTACTTAAGAAAAAGATTTGCATTTACCATTTTAATTACGTGTAGGTACGTGTGGGTTTGTGCACATAAGTGCAGGTGCCCAAGGACAGAAGCATTGATTCCCCTAGACTGGGAGCCACAGGTGGTTGTGAGCCACCTGATAAAGTGCTGGGATCCAAATTTGAGTCCTTTGGAACAGCATCAAGTGTTCTGACCTGCTGAGCCATCTCTTTGGGCTCTCTTACCACTTATAAGCAGAAATACTGCAGCAAGCCCCTCCCAGAATCCTGATCCTCCCACTCGCCTGCATATGACACGGGTCCCTAACATGAGAGTGAAGGAGGCCAAGAAACTCCATCTCCCAGGGGCTCAGACAATGTCACAAGCATAGAGAGATTCCACACTGGGATTGCTTTCCATGTATTCAGCCATGCCTCTGCTTCCCACATGGTACGTTCCTGCATACACCTGTGAACCTGTCTCATTGGTCACATCTGTGCCAGACTGCCCATGTTTACTGTCCCAAGTAATACCTGGTGAACTATCATCAAGCTGAGACGGGGCTAAAGGTACCCAGTGCATAAAGTGCTTGTCACATCAGCATGAATACTCAAGTGTGAGCCACTGCACTACATAAAAAGCTGGGTGTGGCACTGGGAGGAGGTAGAGACAGGTGGGCATTGGTGGTAACCATTCTAGCTGAATATATGAGCCCCAGGCCAGTTAGAAAGCCTGCCTTTGAAAATAAGGTTGGTAGTATCTGAGGCTGACCATCAGCCTCCGCATACCTGTCATGTGTACACACTCAAAGTTTAAAAGAAAAGAAAACTGCATCATTCTCACATAAGGGCACACTGCCATGTTTTCTATGCTGTATTAAACATTGCATATGAGACTCTGATGCCCACAGGTAGGTTGGGTCCATGCTCTGCCTGGATTTTCTGGCAGCTATTTCTCCTGGGTAATGGTCGAATGCCACTGTGGCAAGCTGGCATGGCTAAAACGCAGACTCTAAGTGTCTTATTTTTGTTCCATGTTTTCCTTAACGAAGCTAACACCAGAGAAACTTTCTTTCTAGGACTGGGCTCTGAGGAGGTTGGCTGACACAGCTTTTAAAAAAAAAGCTATTCATTTAATATAAATCTTTCTTGGTAGTAAGAAGAAAATCATGGGCTTTAATAACATATTTTTATAGCATCCTACATGAGTCTGTGGAAACGGGAGGTTGAGAGAAGTGCCGAATAAACTGGTGTCGCTTCAGTGAATGTGGCTAAGGAAGAGCTGAAATGGGAGCCTCCCTGCTCATCTAGTTGTGATGGCGGGAAGGACTGAAGAGAGAAGAGGTCACTTTGGGGTGGGAAGAGAGTCTCAAAAGCAGAAGAAAACAGAGGTTGGGACTGGAGGGATGGCTCACTGATTAAGAGCACTCACTGCTCTTGCAGAAGACCCAGGTTCAGTTCCCGATACCCACATTGCATGGCTCACAACCGTCTGTAACTTCAGCTCCAGGAGATCTGACGCCCTCTTCTGGCCTCCATGAACACTGCACTCACGTGCACATACCTCTCCACCCGTATAAATAATTAAAAATATATAGTCCTTTAAAAAGTGGATGGCTACTGAGGAACAACACCCATGGTTGACCTGTATCCTCCTCGTCTTCACATGAATGTATACTCACATGCATGTTCACTATACACATGTGTGTGCCCATACATGTACACATACATACATACGTACATGCATACATACATACACACACAGTAAATAAGTTCATATTTGTTGCTTGAATTGTTAAGTTCCTAAGTGAATTAATGGCTTGTAGTTCCTGTGTAGTAGGGCTCTCTGTAAACAAAGCCTCTGTGAAGACTTGGATATTATGGACTTGTTATATCCTCTTGCATCCTGGACGTCACATGATCTGCCACTAACATCTGTAAATACAGAGGAGATGTTCGTAAGTCTTAGACTCTTTACCTTCGCTGCTGTCGCAAAGCAGGAAGGGCCACCGTCAGCTGCAGTTGAGATTGCTTCTCATCTGTCACATGTGGCTTTGGGCCCATCTACCCGACACATCATATTCTGTAATGCTTCTGAAGTCTTTCAAGTACATCTACCACTCCAGTAACTCAGATATTCCAGGAATGTCAGTCTCTCTAGTTTTCTGATTTTCACCCTCATTTCCACTTTCACCTGCATCCCACCTACATGTCTCTCCGATGATCTCAAGTCTGAACTCACATATCCCCCAGGGTTGCATAAATTCTTTCCTTATTGCCAAGTGTTACACTAGGTTCACAGGAGGGTCACCAACCTTCCTGGTACACAGTTCTTTGTTCCTGGCTGATAGCTTTAAGTCATCCAGATGAGAGCCTCTGTCCACCCAGGTCCTTGGCATCTATAAATGCATCATCTCCTCTGTGGGACATGTGCTGATGTGCCCTTCCTACAACAGATGTCACTCTGGGCTTCAGGAGATCCTGACTGTGCCTCAAACTTGCATTCCATGCAGATACTTAACGCTGCTGACCTCAGGGGTCCTTTGAACTCTTGATAGTTCAAAGCCTTTGCCTGGAGTGCTTATTATCAGAAAGGGACACTCCCTGGGCTGTGTAGCTATTTCCTCTGAATTCAAAAATCCCATTATAGAAGGAGATGGGAAGGAAGTACAGGAGGTTCATAGAACTCACTAGAAACTTAACAATCTTACATGATCATACAATGCCTTTCCTTGGGTTATATAAGCAGTAAACAATTTCTAAGGGGAGGCAGAGACTCTTTGATGGAGCTGCCTGTATGTAACATGTCTGGGGAATTCCACTAGTGTAGCTTTTGGTCACCCATGCTCAGGGTAAGGGGAGGTTCCAAAATCCAGCTGTGTTTGAGTCACCCACATCCCCATAAATAACTCTACCAGGTCATCTACCTAGATTTCCATGAAATTGTTTCTTTGGCCTGTCACTCTCCTCTCTATCTGGGGTGAATAGAAACAGACTCCCAAGGAAAAATCAGCAATATTCTGACAGTCCCCTACTTCCAGCTGCCTCTCCACTGTCCCCAGTGTTCCCTATGCTCTGAATCCTGTGAGTCCAACTGTGTCCTAGGCTGCCTTTTTTTTTTTTTTCAAAAAAAGGAGCTGGGCTAGGCTTCCTGTGTAGATGGTTGCTTGAGTGGCCGCTGTCAGAACACAACAAGGTAAGAAGAGGAGGGAGAGGACAAGAGGTCCTACTTGGGAGTATCTAGGTTCAGCTCAACCCTTGATGCTCTAGATGTCATTTCTGAGTTGAACCCCTAAGGCATTGACATTGGCTTTCTGATCTCCCTACCCACCAGGCATTGGCAAGGGTAGTTTAAGGGCACATAACATCTTGAAGATGCCAGCAGAGCCACCTCCTCTGGCCAATAGCAGTTCTTGAAAGATGGATCATCTGTGAGCTTCCACGTTTCTTTTGTAATTCTTTCCTTGGGAAGACATGGACAAACATTTGCTCTCCCTAGACAGGACACCAGCAATTAACGTTCCTACGTAGACCAGGTTGGTAAGCCAAGGCATTTGTTTGGGTGCGAGCATGAGTCAAAAGCACAACACTGGTAAGTCCCACCTCATTATAATGGCCTCATGGGAGCTGCACCCTGGAGATTCATCCTCAATTACTCTTTACTTCCTGTATACTGAGGCACCTCCCAAGACCACATGGAGCAGGAGAGAATAATGGCTGGGCTCCCAGGTGAGGAGTCGGTGACTCACTCTGCTCTCCTGCCAGGGAGTTTTGATAGCCCAGTCATAGATATAGTAGATATGGCTTATTTCTTATCATAGTTGTGGGGCCATAGTTATCTCTGTTTTATGATGATGATGGGGCGGTCTGTTATTTAATCTTCTCAACGCTATGACAAAAATATCTGACAAGAAAAAGGAAAGAAAGGATTATGTTGGCTCACAGTTTGAGGGTACCCAGTCCATCATGGTTGGAGAAGGAAAGCAGGAGCATGAGGTAGCTAGTCACATGGCAACTGCAGTCAGGAAGCAGAGAGGGAGGGATGCTGGTGCTCAGCTCACTTCCTCCCTTTAATATAGTCCAGGACCCGAGTCCATGGAATTATATTATTCACTTTTGGGGTGGATCCTCCTACTGCAATGAGCCTGATGTAGAAGTTCTATCACAGGTGTCTTGGTCCTGTCAAGTTCACAGTCAATGTTAACCATCACAGGTGGTCACATTGCCCAGGAAGAAACATCAATACCATGAGACCTCTCAATGCAGGCAGACCAGGTGGAGAGAATGTCACAGCCCTTTTTATCCAATGATGTGAACAAGTGCCATTGTCTACCACATGGGTGATGAGACCATCCAATGTGTCCTCACTGAGGACAGATCCTAGATCACCCACATAATCCTAAAGAAGTCAGGGCAAACACCACCCCATTACCAACATTCGGGACCCCAGGAAGAGAGTGTCCACGTACACAGCATCGTGCCAGTCTGCTCCCCAGTTTCTGAAGTGGAGCAAATAGCACTCTTTTCACATGGCACAAGACCTGAGAGTGGGGAAAAAAATGAAAAGATCTGATTTTTCTTCCCGCGTGTGCCGAATTAAACCTACATCATGGGCCCACTGTAAAGCCAATTAGTCACTTGGTTTTAAAGCGTGTCTGCAGTTGTAAGCTAGTTTTTGTGTGTTCCCAGGGTAGATTCATGCGTACTACACAGATCAGAGCTTTTACGTGACTGCAGCTCACTTGACTGAAGTGCCTCTTATCTCATATCTACATGCAGATCAGGTGGCTGATGGTACGGATGAAAGAATCGATGAGAAAACACTCATCCTTTGTGTCTCTACTGTATATTCCTCTAAACTCAGCTTTAGTCAAGGGCCTTCATTAGAGCGTTAAAATACTATAGTTTCCTTTATGGAACCAGCAGGATTTTCTTTGCTGTGAAATGAGTGATTCAATTACCTCCTCCTAATTGATAGAACGTAATTAACATTGTCTCCGGGCTAATTTCCATTTATGCCGCCATTCCTCATAAACCGAACATCATTCTCAGCAAAAGTCAATGTGTCGTTTTTATTAGCCTCGTTTGCACTTTAACACCGGGAAAATTAATTCAAGCCACATTAACGGACTTCACTTCAGATACGATGGACTTATCTGGATGGCTGTCTTTGATGAAGTCACGTCATTTTAGAAGCAAATCGTACTTGACCGAATGAAAATGAGATCGTCACTGGACACTTGGCCATAATCGATCTGTCTAAGTCATGAGGTAGTTCTGGGGAAAATGTTCTCTTGGTTTCTCAGTTGATTTCCCCCCCTGTAGATACAAAATGATCAGTGTTTAGGCATGGTGGAGGTCCCCATGAAGTGAATGCCTTTTGAGAACTCTGATTCCTTGTGAATCTGTTTTTTAGAAATTTCCATTAGGGCCAGTAAGAGGTCTAGGCTTTAAACGTTTTCCACCCTACTTTATTGGGGTTCTTTAATGCTTACACCTCCCTTCCAACTCTCCTACCCTAGACAGGAGAGAAAAAAAGGTTAATGGGAACAGGAGAAATAGACCTTTTTAGACTCAGTTCCTTGGAGTGATTTCACTGGCATGCTCAGCAGGATTTCAGCAGACCCGTTAAACAGCAAACCAGCAATTCAGAGAAGGTGACGGCAACCACAGCAGAGCAGAACCCAGAGCAGCTGGAACCTTGAAACATTCACTGGAGTGATTCTCTCTAGGAGCATCTCAAAGAGGAGCAATGAACAGCCAAACAATAAAAAAGGATGCCAAGACAAAATTTGGGGGGATATATATATATCCTGTACTAGGATGTTTATCAGTTGGCAAACACCATGCCCCCGAAAGAAGCTGTTCCTCTTCTAATGGACAAACATCACCTGTTCTCTGACAAGGCTGTTTCCATCACGCAAACACCACACACTCTCACACAAGTTATTTCACATCCCACTCTTGGGATCAAAACAAAAATATATTTATATACACTATAAAGAGGGCTCAGCAGGTAAGGGTGCTTGCTGTCAAGTCTAAATGACCTGAGTTCAATCCCCAGAACCAACTCAGGGGAAGGAGAGAACCAGCTCCTACAAATTGTCCTCTGACCTCCCCTTGAGCACATGCCAACGTATAAGAATATATTAAGTGAATGAATAAACTTATACTTTTTTTTAAACTCCCATTTGCCCTGATAGGCTGTGATCATATGGTGGGGGAGAAGATTCCCTCCTGTCACAGGTATAGGGGAGGGGAATGGGGTGAAAGAGGGAAGGAGGGGAGAATGGAAGATTCAAGTGAGGGGATAACAACTGGGATGTAATCTGAATAAATTATTTTTTTAAACTCCCATTTAACAATGTTGCGAACTTCAGCTTTCCCATCTTCCCCCAACCCGATGAAACTAGGGACGGCAAGATACTAAAGGTGCTTGCCGTCAAGCTTGACAACCTAAATTCAGTTCCTAGGACCAGCAGGTAGGGAAAGAGAAGTCAGTCATGGACATTGTTTTCTGATCTCTACACCCATGCCATGGTGTGTGCACGTGCACATGCACACACACATAAATAAAAATAATGCAAATGTTTAATAAAGTAAAAGATACCAAATATTATAGAACATAGCTGGAGTCCAGGGAGACAGCTCACATGGTAAAGTGCCTTACAAGTATGATGACCTGAGTTCCATCCCAGGAACCCATAAAATACGTGGGTCTGATGCTGTGTGCCTCTAATCCTGGCACTGGGGAACAACACACCACTGGCTGGCCAGCCTAGCTTACTCAGTGTGTCCCAGGCCAATGAGAATCTCTGTCAGAAAGGAAGGTGGATGGTGTCTAAGGAATGACAGCTAAAATGGTCCCCTCATCTCCACTACACACATACGTGCACAAACACACACGCATGCACACGCACACGCACATGCAACATGCACACACACAGAATAAAGATAGTTGTTGTCAGAGCCTCTTTCTAAACAGTGTGCAGCCTGCTTTCTACTTCTTCTATTCTTTGTTAAAAGCTTTACTTATTAATTTTTTTATTTTATGCATATAAGTGCTTTGCATGCCTATAAGTCTGTGTGGGGCCCCACAGAGGCCAGAAGAGGGTGTTGGATTCCCTGGAGCTGGAGTTACAGACAGTTGTGAGCCTCTATGCAGGTACTGGAAACTAAACCTAGGTCCTCTGCAAGAGCATCCTGGGCTCTCAGCAATGGAGCCATCTCTCCATTTCTTTTAATTCTAAGTTCGTCTGTCAGCAATGGCTTGCCAGGCATCCCTAGGAGCTGACTTTCCACCTTCTCCCGAGTAAAATGCCCCTAATTCTGAAGTTTCTGGCAAGTGGGAAAGTAATTCCTCCTCTGGGTACTCGTTGCTTTGTCAGGTCCAATGAGCTACTCTTGCTGGTCAGTCCTTCCTGGGGTTCTAGGCACACACCATCACCCACCACCCATCCTGGGGGTCTTTTTTA
The DNA here is from genome assembly GCF_964271855.1 of Acomys minous. Taxonomy (NCBI): domain Eukaryota; kingdom Metazoa; phylum Chordata; class Mammalia; order Rodentia; family Muridae; genus Acomys; species Acomys minous. The sequence goes on from NC_140498.1 coordinate 81,321,768, forward strand.
AGCACTCCTAGGAGATATGATGCCCCCTTTTAAATAAAAACACAAGCTGACGTCCCCTGGGCCGCAGATGTTGTGTTTAGGTTTCAAAGGGTGTTGTTTAGTTTTTAATTAAAATTTATTATTGCTAGGTTTTTAACATTGGATATTTAATAAAGTTCTGGGTTTCCAGGCTCTCTTGTCAAACTAGAAACTGATGCACAGGTTAAATGTTGTGTGGCAGCAGACAGATGAAGCCTCCAGGCATGTTTGCAGAACCCTCCTCCATACAGACTGCTGTGTCTTTACCTATCCCTAGCCTGGTGTATTTGTGTGCCCTCCCCCATGTCAACAGCACCATGAAAGTGACATCTTACCAGTGCAGCCAAATATTCAGCCATAAATTTACGTGCAAGATACATACCCTGTGCTATCTCAGAAAAATGGAAATAGGGCTTCCTCAAGACCCAGCTATTCCATTCCTTGGAATATACCCAGAAGATGCTCCAGCACACAACAAGAAAATTTGCTCAACCATGTTCATAGCAGCCTTATTCATAATAGCCAGAACATGGAAACAGCCTAAGTGTCCATCAATAGAAGAATGGGTAAAGAAACTATGGTACATATACACTGTGGAATACTATTCAGCTATTAAAAACAAGGAATTCCCGAAATTTGTGGATAAATGGATTGAGCTAGAAATGATCGTAATGAGTGAGTTAACCCAGAAGCAGAAAGACTCAAATGGTATATACTCACTTATATCTGCATACTAGCCCAAGGGGCACGTCCCATGAAAGCCTTCACTTACCAGGAAACTGAGACAGAGGGGAGGACATTCTATTGGGACTCTAGATGAGAGAAGCATGGGAGAATGGCAAAGTAGAAGGATCCAGAAGGTCCTAGAAGCCTACAAGTAGAACATTATGATAGGCAGATTTGGGCCCAGGGGTCCTGCTCAAACTAAGGCACCAGCCAAGGTCAATACAGGCTGTAAACTTTAAACTCCTACCCAGATCTAGCCAATGGTCATAACATTCTCCACAGTAGAGTAGAGAGTTGGATATGACTTTCTCACGTACTCTGGTGCCTCATATTTGACCATTTTCCCTGGAGGGGGAGACCTGGTGGCACTCAGAGGAAGGACAGCAGGTTACCAAGAAGAGGCTTGATACCCTATGAGCATATACGGGGGGGGGGAGGAAATCCCCCTCAGGAACAGTCATAGGGCAGGGGAATAAGGGGAAAATGGGAGGGAGGGAAGAATGGGAGGAGACAAGGGATGGGATAACCATTGAGATGTAACAAGAACAAATTAATCAAATAATATATATCTTGGGGGAAAAAAAGATACATACCCTGTTTTCTGTTAACCCCTTAATGCATATGTACATTCGTGTGTGTGTGTGTGTGTGTGTGTGTGTGTGTCTGTGTCTGTGTCTGTGTGTCTGTGTGTGTGTCTACATGTTTATACCTCAGCTGTCACTCTCCAGCTACCTTCCACGTTTTCTTTTTTTGAGATAGGATCTTTCACTGACTTAGAATTTGTTAAGTAGTCGAAGCTGGCTAGCGAGTGAGCCCTGGGACTCCAGTCTCTGCCTCTTCAGTGCTGAGATTACAAGCACACACCACCAAGCCTGGCTTTTGACATGGATGCTGGGAGGTCAGACTCAGGTTCTCAGTTACCCACTGAGCCTTATTCCTAGCCCAGGATACCTTACTTTTCTTCTTCTTCTTTTTTTTTAAATCCCAATTTTGACAGTTTGAAGCAGTCTGTTAGGACTACTTAAGTGATTTTTGTTTGTTTGGTTTTATAAAACAAATATACTTTTTCTTAATTTCCAAAAGAGCAAGTGTTTACTTATTTTCATATTCATGAAAAGATACAGTGGGGACCAAAAGAGAAAGGGGTATAGAGATACTTTAATTAATAAGATATACATGAATCACAATGGCTAATTCACAGTATTAAATTCTAATTGCCACTTATAAAGTCACTGTCTCATGACATACTTTAAAATCTCATTATAAAATCTACATTGGTTTTTTTTTTTTCCTAAAGCCAAATTCCCTTAATTCCTCCTGGAGGCAAAGCCCTTAGTAGCTCTTCATAATGGAGGGGCCTCTTGAAGGGACGTGCATGGGCTCCTGTTTCCTAAAGAGGAAATCAGAGTCAGTTGAGTGGCCACTTGACCCAGGGCAGCCAAGAGCTGTGTCCTTTCCTGAAGCCAAGTGCAGCAATGAGCCAGAAGAAAGACTGGCTAAGGCAGCCATGGAGAGTATGCAAGGTCACTGCCGATAACTGAACTAACCTCTTCTAGTAATCACTCTCCAGTTGTTTCCGTTGACCTTGTGGTACACCAGCAGGGATGCTGCAGCATGACCTAGGAAGGCCTGCCGGGGGCACATGCTTGCATCATCCTCAGGCCAAGAGGTGATGATGCCCTTGGTCCTACCACCTCAGAAGCTCATCCGTTTTAGTTTTTGTTTTTGCTTTTTTGTTTGTTTGTTTGTTTTTTCAGGGCAGCCCACGGAGAACCCACAAGAATGCCCTGGGGTTGGGAGCTTTGTGGTTGCAAAAAGGAGAGATGGCAGAGACCCTGACCTAAGCTGGCCAAGACACTTTCTACAATCACCTCCCTCCCGCTGTCTCTGGCCCGTGGTCCGATTTCTTGCACAGATGGGATGAATCGGGAGGACACTGATGGTCCTTGGCACCCGTGCATGCTTCTCTTATACAGAGGGTATAGGTTCAAATATTGATGATAGGAGAACAAGTCGTTCTGCTGGGTCAGTACTTCACAAACTTTCTCGTGTGTCAGAACCTGAGTGGTTTTGCAATAGATGGGAGGGGCTTACAGATCATCTATGAGAGATTCATGAAAAGTCTGAGGACTCAGCCCAGGACCTCATATACATACATACATCATACATACATACATATACATACATACATACATACATGTAAGCACTGTACTACAGAGCTACATCCCCAGCCCTCTTTTACTTTTGTCCTCAAATTTAAATTTTTAGTTTTATAGATTTTTCACATGAGAATTTTATATTTATACCATTTCTGTTTGTCTCTTCCTCTTCAACTCCTCCTTCCAAAATTTATGATTTCTTTAATATTATTATTATATCCTTTTATTTATTGTATTATTACTGTTTACACACACACATAATCTGCTGAGTGTATCTAGTGTTGCTCACATGTCAGTGTGACGATTTGTTGGGATTTAATAACTTTTCATGGGGCTTGTCCTTGGAGGAAACTGGATTTTTCCCTCCCTACGTGTCTACTGATTGCCTGTAGCTCTTCATCTAGGGGCATTGGCATGTCAACTGGTGTTGTTATTGCGCTGGTCTTATTTAGTCAACCACTGGCGGAAAAAACTATGTGAAAAAACCTGGCAAGGGAGCAAAGCAATCGCTAACCCTATCCAGCTGTCAATCCTGTAAAGCACATGACCACCCTAGCAAGCTATCCTCATTGGTGCAGTAGTGGCACTTCTATCTGGGGGGTAACCAATCGCTGTCTCGTTGAAGTTAAGGTCTGCCCAATCAGAAGGAATCCTCCTGTAATACTGTAAACATAGCTGACCATGCACAGCTGGTGAGGTCATAGACCTCCTACTGCCAAATAAAAGACACATAATTTTGAACTGTATTATAAATACTTATACCCACAGATAAATATAGCTTTTGCACATTCCCTTTCTTTCTTCCTTTCTGCCCTCCTTTCTTTCTTCCTTGTAGTGGATGTAAACATGTTTTTGTTTTGAACCCAAGTGTGGGATGTGAAACATATTTGTGTAAGGGCGTGCGGTGTTTTTCCTGCTGAAAACAGACTTGTGAGAGAACAGGTGATGTTTACCCAACTGGGAAAGGAACTCCTCTAACAGGGTCATGGTCTTTGCCAACTGATAAACATCCTAGGACAGACTCTTTGGGTCTTGCTGTTCATCGCTCCACTTCGAGACTCTCCTAGAGAGAGCAGCTCCAGCAAATGCTTTGGGGTTCCAGGTTCCAGCGGCTGCGGTTACAGTCACTTTTGTTAAATTTCTGGTTTGCTGTTTCACAAGTCTGCTGGAATCCTACCAACTGTGCCGGTGGAATTGCTTCAAGGAACTGAATCTAAAAAGGTCTCCTTCTCCTGTTCCTATTAACCTCTTTTCTCACCCCTCTAGGGTAGGTGGGTTGGAAGGGAGGTACACGAATTAAAGGACCCCAAATAAAGTAGGTTTTTAAAAATTCAAAGCCTATACCTTCCCCCCCCCTTAGATAGAGTTTAGCTAAATTACTCAGGCTTTGAACTCATCTTGCAGTCTAAGCAGACCTTGAACTTGCCTTTCCCTCAGCCCTCTAAATAGCTGGGATTACCAGCCTGCACCATCAGGCCCACCCATATTTCCTAGTATTATGTGATTACAGTAGGAAAACACACAGTAGCACAGCAATGAAGAAATATATTAGATACTAAATTGGTTTATAACTTCCAAATTCAATCTCTTTTGGAAAAAAAAAAGCTTTTAATGAGAAACTTGAGCTCACATGCTTGAACATGACTTAGCTGTCTGGTTGTGTGCCTGAAATGGCTGCATCAAGTCTCTGTAAACGTTCTTTTCAAATTCTTGATAGCATCAATAAATAGGCGGGGAAGAGTTTTTTAAATCATTTTTTTACAAGCATTCAAAACTATTCAATCTTTGGAGCTGTGTCCTTTTCTATCCTTGACAAATGCAGTGTTGAAGTTTCATGTGATAGCAGGCAAGATTTGTAATAAAACAGAAATACCTCATATTTCACATTTCACGATAATGCTAAAAAAACTTAAATGGACGTAAATGTCTTAACTATGGACCTTGTAGTGGAGGAGGGTCAATATTAAATAGATACATGGGCGGCTAGAGAGATGGCACAGTGGTTAAGAGCACTGGTGCTTTTGCAGAGGATCCAAGCTTAGAACTCAGTACCCATATGTGTATGTGGGCAAGGGGGCGGGGTGTTAACAACCAGCTCCAGGGTGTCTGATGCCCTCTTCTGGCCTCCATAAGCAACTGCACTCACATGCATGTATATACACACACACAAACACACACACACACACACACACACACACACAAAGCATGCACACTATTAAAATTTAAAACAGTATATTTAAAAGGATACATGGTCATACACAAACTTTTATAGCGAAAATAAAATAAAGAATATCAGGCTTGTTTCCAAAGCGCCCCTCTTTCCTCCCTGCTGCACCTAGCTCTATAACTGAAGTCTATGGTGTTTATGAAAGGCCCCTCTCAGAGTTTGTTGGCTGCTGGCTATGGAATCACTACTCTCTAGACTGAATTAACATCTCTCCCTGCAAGACTTGGCACTTACTTGAGTCATTTTCTTGCTTTGAAGTCTCAGACAGTGGGACACTGACAGCCCTGCAGCAAGTCACGGAGGGCACCTGGCCGCTAACACACCCAGACTCGCTCAAGTGAATAGCAGTGCTTTTGATTTTGCATAATGAAGCGTGGACTCTCCAGAGTGTGCTGTTCAACGGAGAACAATACATCATTTGGGCCTCATAGTTAAGTCTCAGGGTAGTGTGTTAGGTAAATGCATGGCATGCCATTTTGCTTTAAAATTTTGTAAGAAACCAGGGACTTTGTTACTGCGCTCTTCTAGGCAATAATTGCTTGGGAATTGCTGCAAACTGTCAGCAGAAATGGGCTGTGGTTCATATTTGCTCCCTCCTTACCTCTGCTGTTCAGGGAAGATTCAAAAAGCCTCCTCCACAGAGTGGCGGCAGCATGCTGATAAATGTATCACTCGCCCGCACAAATTTATCTGAGAAGCAGATTTTGATAGCTCGCCGAGATCCGGGTCAGTGGATAATCCCACACAAACATCAGATCTTAATGCTATTGACAAAAGAAGGGACACAAATAACCAGCAAATTCTATAAATCCCTGGCTTGTAAGTAGCTCTCTTTTCATAGATTTAGCATAAGCGCCCTTGAAATCTATCTGAAGAAACGGCTCTGCAAGCGGGTTTGATAGTATAGTGTTTAGAATCTCTGATAAGAGTTCCCCACCCCCTCCCCCAAGGCTTCTATTCAACAAAATTGTGCTTTTGGATAGCAAATAGTTTATCTTTGGGAGGGGTAACAATACCAGGAGAAATTTCACGTAGAAAAGTGGCCCGTAGGTTGCATCAATAGCATTCTCTTGGGTGGACAACGTCTTTGAAATTTTCTTTTAGGAGTTGGTGGGGGGCAGGCTAGTCATCGATAGCTGGTGCTATCAGAAGACAGGTCCTGTTTCCTAAAGAAAGCTGTGTGTCTCGAGAGAGCAGGCAGGGTGTGCAGTAAGGGCCTGGCTGTCCGATAAACAAGGCTAACTTGCAGCTGGAGATAGGCGGTCAACATCCCTCATGAACCTTCTAGTCATCGTTAACTCCATATAGCCCCTCTGGGTCTTTAAGATGACCATGAAGGTATTCCAGAAGAGTGATGCCCCCCCCACCAAATAAAGTGACCATATTCCCGGTGCTTTTGTGGGACTTGCTCTCGCCATTTCAAATAGCTGACCCTCCATAGCGTGTAAGATCCTTACTGTCTTATTAGGGCTTCTATTGCTGTGGCAGAACACTATGACCAAAAGCAACTTGGGCAGGAAAGGGTTTGTTTCACTTTACAGGATTTATACATCACTGTCAATCACTGAGCGAGTCAGGAGGAAACTCAGGGTAAGAACCTGGAGGCAGGGACAAAAGCAGAGGCCATGGAGGAGCATTGATACCTGGCTTGGCCCTCCGTGACTTATTCAGCTTTTTTCTTATACAACTCAGGTCTGCTTGTTCAGGCATGCAACCACCCACAATAGTCTGGACCTTCCCACCCAGATTACTAATTGAGAAAACGCACTCCAGACTTGCCCACAGGCAGATCTTATGGGTGAATTTTCTCAGTCGAGAGACTCTCTTCCCAGATGTCTCCAGCTCATGTCAAGCTGACATAAAGCTATCCAGCACAGTCACCTTCAAGCCAGGCTTTTGCGTCTCACTGGGGCGAGGCCAGAAAATAGACGCAGGACCCGTATGCAACACTACCACATGGACCTGACTTCAGCGTCTTCTTCCCATGGCAAGGAGCCTCTGAGCTGCCCTCTTTCTCTCTACCTAGGTGATTTATTTTGTATATCTCATCTCCAGGGGAGGACTGGAGTTTTCTGGGCATATAAATTACATCTCAGGTCCCTTTTCAGGGTTAGAAGGTGACACAGAATTATGCCAATGCTGGGTAGTGAGGAATACATCCCTGCTTTAGCATTGTGGCACGGCCTAAATTTATATTTTAAAGTAAAACCATCACAGTCTCTGGTGTTTTTCTATTGCTGTTTTTTTTTTCCCCAATAAACTTTTAATGGGCTGTCTTCCTTTTTTTCTTTTTTTCTTTCTTTCTTTGAAGTAGACTTGGGCTGCTCAATAAGCACATTTATAAAGAGACTTTATACTGCCCTTGCTTCTGTTGTTCAGAGCAAGCAAGGTACCAATAAATGAGTTAGAAGAAGATCGATTCCAGGGAACGCTTTTATTTTTAACATTTTATCTGTATATGTGCCTGTGTGAGTTTATATGAACCATGTGCATTCAGACACCTGCAGAGGCCAGAAGAGGGTATCAGATCCTCCAGAACCACAGGTGGTTATAACCTGCCATGTAGGTGCTGGGAACCGAACAGAGGGGCAGCGTGTGCATAGTCCTGAGGTCACTTAGTCCTTAGTCCTTAGTCCCGCCCCCTCCTTTTATCTTTTGAAATAGATTCCCAGTGTGTAGTCCCTACTTGCCTTGGACTCGAAACAGTCCTCCTGCCTCGGCCTCATAGGTCCTGGGACCATTAGTACTCGCCATCTCGGAGCGTCTTCTTGCAGTAAAAAGCTGCAAGTGTCCTTCTGTGCCATTTTAAGGTTTCATCTGTATACTAACCCAGCGGTTCTCAACCTTCCTAATGCCGCAGCCCTTTAATACACCTCCTTGTGTTGCGTTGACCTCCCCCCCCACCCATAAGATTACTTTCATTGCCACTGTATAACTGTAATTTTGCTACTATTATGAATCACAATGTAAATATCTGTATTTTCTGATGGCCTTAGATGACCCCTGTTGAAGGCCATTAGATCCCGCCCCCCCACAAAGGGTCACAGCCCATAGGTTGAGAACCACTGCACTAACCCATGCTTGCTTCACATCCCTTCCGAGACACGCCAGACCCCAGCCTCTGGATGCAGGGACACTGCTAAGAGGAGCAGGCACGGCCTTTCTTTCTCTCAGTTTGAAAGGCCAGCAGCATCTTGCCTCCTTGTGCTGCTGGGGTTGGAACCCAGAGCCTCGTACATGATAGGCTAGCAATGTAGCACTGAGCTACACACCAGCAGAACCAGCAGCTTTGAGAAAGGAGTATCTGTGTGGAGGGTAAAGACCTCCCAGCTGCTTTTAAACACACATGTGCCCCCAGACCTTCTCACGTTTTGATGGCACTGGACAGTCCCAGTGCACTGTCCACCCTCCACAGCCATGGGACTCACGCCAGAGGGAAGGGGTGTTCTCCATTGTGGGGAAGTGAGGGCGAGTTTAAATTCAGGATGCTTTTTTAAAATAGAACAACAACCTGCAGAAGAAAAAGCAAGCTGTGTCTCCAGAATAAAGCAAAGTCTGCTTTGTTAAGCATCTCGCGGGAGCACATTGAGAAATCTGTAGTTTCAGATTATGACCTTCATTAATCAAGTTTCCAGTGAATTCATCTAATGAGGCCTGAATGTAATTTTCTGGTATTGTAGTCAGGACTTACGGATGGACGGACGTGCTGGTCAGCCCCAGGAGGAGTTCTCGGACCCAGAATAGGTGTGAACTTCCTGGAGATCTACTGAAACAGTTTCCACTGAGCAGGTCAACCATCCCCCAGGGAAGTGGTCCCTGCATGGTCCAGAGCCATATGTGATGTAGCCAAAGTGTCATGTGGCCTAGGTTATTATTCCTTCTTTATGTCATCATTTAGGAGACGTGTTGCACCTGGTATTCAGCCACACACACGCCACCCCACGCCACCCTCGTTTTGTGACTTTTTCTGTAGTGTCTATTTCTGTTCATCTCAGGTACAGAGAGGGCACTGATCAGCCAAACAGATGATTCCATGGGTGGCATGGGGAACCAGTGAACTTACTGGGGTAACTTACAGGAGCATGGGTAGCAGGTTACTCATAGCAGCATCAGTGGGTGGCTACACAACTGAGAAGTCTCCCTCCATCCCTTCGGTTGTTAACAGCTTATATATCCTAGTGAAGGCACAAGGCCTTGTTAGCCCTGTGTACACACCTTTTGCAAAGGAACACGAGGGAGCCTCATCCTTTGAAGATGTCACACACATAATTACAGATAATGGCACCCAGCCATGCTGTGCCCAGAGGACTGAGTGTGGCAGTGGCCCCCATATTACCAAAGCATAATCTCCTTTGCAGGAGATAGGAAAGGGCTATGGTCCTGCTTTTAGCTTTGGTTACAAAGCCAGAGATTAGATTCTTCTGTAAAGCCTGTTAAAGGGAACTGGCCTCTCTGTCTCCCCACAGCAGCTTGTCTGAGAGTCTTTTCTTTGCCCCTAACATCACTCAATCCCAGGAAAACAACCCCCTGATCTTTCCTTTCAAATCAGTTTCACAAGCATTACTTAAAAGCTAAGTGCTTCAGGGAGAATGCACTCCAAAAGATAAAAATCTTTATGTGCATGTCTGCTACATTAGAAAACACTGGCTTTGTGACTCCGTGCTCAGAAATGAAGTCTTTGAGGCAGCGGTCACAGAGAGCCACCACTAGTGGCAAACACTGTTCTACCCAACAAAAATCAGAGCCTGTGGGCACCTCGGCAAGAGACCCAACAACAGTCATTTCTTAACAAAATACAAATTCAGTTTTGTCATGACTGTAATTATCTGTGACGCATCCCAGAGGGGTTATAATATTTTGACATGTGACCACATTTGAAGAGGAACAATGGTTTGAAAGCATCTCAGCTGTCTGTTAATGGGAGGATTAGGAGGCCAGGTGCAGACTGAGACAGAAATGTCTGTCTGTTATGTTGTGACTTGAGTTGTGTGTTTTGCACATCCGCTAGACACATGCTCACATCCTCACCAAGTATGGGATTTGACCGTGGAGGATATAATAGTACACACACACCCCAAGGCCAGCACAAGACTCTGCAAACACACAACTGCATTCCACTTGTCACTTGTTGGGGCTTGTAGAGGTAATGGCATCTGAGATGGCACACATAGAGGTGTGAGTTTTCAAAGGAACGTGAGATGAGGCCTCTACAGCCTGCTTAATGATGCAGGTGGCTCCAGGAAGAGCTAAGTAGTTTCATTTTCCAGGAGTCCTCTTTGACTCCTGAGTTTTGATGGTGTAAACTCAAGTGGTACCTATTGTGCTGAAGGTTTTCCATGACAACCAGACCAGCTTATGGGCCTGGGTGTCTGGTTTTGGGATACAGCTATTTAGCTTTTAGACGTGCTCCTGACAACACTTACCTTCCTATCAGAGGCACCAAGGAGAAATCATGCTGGCAAAGTGGGAGGAAGGAACAATGGTGAGCTGTCTTATCTGCATACTGGATACTGGAGCCATAGATGGGCTCAACATTTAACAGACAGTGACTCTGAAAATCCATGGCTTATCAGATTCCTAGGAGACCCTTCTTTTTAGCCTGGGATCTTTTCCCAAGTGGCTTGATGGATTGTCCCAATTGGACTTGACTGTCCATGTCACTGCTTCATCAGACACAACCCATGCCCCCACCCCCCAGCTCACAACACTGCCATTCCTTAAGGATGCTCATCCTATCTCTCCATCTATGACTAAGTGGCAGTACCGGAAGCCCTGTTGTCACAACTCCTTTGCTAACAAGATGCTAGCTCTGCATCCAGCATGCACGATTAGATCAGCCTCTGCTCCAAGAAATGTCACAATTAACTCAAATAGAATAATGAGGCACGGGGTCCCCAAGATAGTGTGTCTAAGAGGTGAAGTCTGCAGCAGAACAGACCCTGGGGCAGGCAACAGGAATCAGAGAAACTTAATATTTCATATTAAATATGGAGGTCTCCAGGCTGACCTTTCTCGGCTCTTTGTTGCCTTATTTTACCAGACCCACTGCTCAACTCGTGTTTTCAGTTCTGTATTCTCTAGCTGTGTCTCATGGCCAGCATATGGGTTCATCCATTCAATAATCCATTCATTCATAACATAATCCATTTGTAATACTTTCAGTAGTAACTACAAGCATCATTCTAAGCCATAGAAAAGCTGGGCCTAGAGAGGATTTCCCACTCTCGTGTAAGTGACAATCTTACTATGACAATAGAAGGAAGGTAGGATGGATCAGCTGAGGAGACCTTCCCACTGCCAGCTCTAAAGAGGTGATGTGCTGGCCAGAGATACAGGCACACAGTGGAACACTGGTCAGCATCAGTGACCTGCAGATAAAGGATACCTCCACCTATAGTGACTCTACAGGGAGTGTCTTCATGCTTTATTCTCTCTTTTCTCTTGCACCTATTGCTAGAGGCCTCGGTTGGCCAAGCCAAGTGGCAGAGGAGGCAAAGATGCTCTGTGTTGCTCCAGCCTCCATCACGGAGCAGGATGAGAAGTGGTGAGGTGGCCTGAAGGAAAAGGTACTCAGACCATTAGCATTAGCTTCTGTTGACCTTTGGTCTGGGGTTGAGCTCCCCACACATGCACTCTACATCCCCCTCTTCCACACTGACCCACGAGAGGATCAGGGAAGCCTATTGGTCAGAGGCTGTAAATTGTAACTGCAAGGGACACCACAGTGAGATCGATGTATTTTGTTTTGACCATATTGCCTTTCCTGAAAGGTTGCGTCACTTATAAATATGCAAACTTAAGAGATAACTCATAAAAATGAAGTTCAGGGTCTTTCTGGGGAGACCAATCAGACTGGCCTGACCCCACATCTCTCCTTGACCATGGCTGTGTCTCTGAAGTCCTTCACCTGTCTTCCGAGCTCAGCAGATCCTTGAATGTGGGGCCCTCTCCAGACCTTTCCAGTGACCAAAACTCAGTAGGTGCCAGGGGAGCTAATGACATACCTATTAGGGTAATGATTTCATACCCAAGACCAAGACAAGCGGACGGTTCCAGCTAAAAGCCATCAGCAAAGTCATTTGTTATGCCTCTGTGTATACTGATACTTTCAAAGATAATCACTTATTCAATTAAGAGCTTTTGTCTTGATCAAGGGTATTACCATAAGAAATTAGCCAATATTTTTGCCTTTCAGCAAAAAAAAAGTGCAAATAGTACAGGAGCAGCTGGGACATATGAGCCAGGTGTTATAGATACAAAGTTTCAATAATGGGCTTCGTTAGAGACCAGCTCATCTGCAACTGTGCCCTCAGTGAGACTCTCGCCTGCCTAGAATTTCCACCTCTCCCCTGCACACATCCATCTCTCTCTGTTACCAAGGAGATATTTCTTGCACCTTGTTATGGGCTAAAGTGTGGTCCTCCTATGAGGACAGATGGCTCAGTGGTTAAGAGCACTGGCTGCTCTTGCAGAGGACATGAGATCAGTTCCCAGCACCCACATTGGAAGGTTCATGACTGCCTTTAACTCCAGATGGAGGGAACACCTTCTGACCTCTGAAAGTCTTCATTCATGTGTACACATGCACACACACACATGCATGCACACACACACACATGCACACACACATACACACACACATGCATACAAATTAACAACATCACCGGGTCTGGCACACATACCTCTAACATCAGTATTCAGGCAGTTGAGGCAGAGAGATTACCTTCATGAAGCATGACGCCAGCCTGGGCTATATAATGATTTCAAGTATTGCTACAGTAGCATAGCAAGCCTTCCTTCTCTCTCATATACAAAACAGAGCCAAACCAACAAATAAAAGTAACACCTTCCACCCAGGAACCCCTCTTCATATAGCTGAAGCCATATTCCTGAAAGCATTGTTAAGCAAGTGTACCCCGGCCCTTTGTTCAGTTTGTCCAGTGCACCCAAATAGTTCCCTTACATGGTGCGCACCATGCTTCTGGGAAACCGTACAGATGCGATACACAGCCTATGACCCTATAGAGCTGGATGAGGTATTTGTAAGTTCATCTGTTGCTTATTTTCTGTTTATTCATTATAAACTGTTTTGTTTGGTTTTTTTTAAGTAGGTGGTTCCTGATGGCTGGCCTTTAGGCTCAGAATAGCACTGGATGCTCACTGGGGATCCAAAAAACTTTACCCAGGAAAATGAATGAATAAAAGTGAGTGAGTGGCTGCAGACAGTATGCCTTGTGTAAGTAGAAAGTAAAATGACTGTTCCGTGGCACCCTAGTTAAAAATGAACACACGGCCTCGGCTGGCACCTTTCTATCACGCATGTCACCTTTTAGCTAATATAAGATAATCACATGAAATTAACTTTTTAAAAATGTCTCTGGGGTTGGAGAGATAGCTCTGCAGTTAAAAACACTGGCTGCTCTTCCAGAGGACCCAGGTTCGATGCCTAACAGCCACATGGTAGCTCCCAACCATCTAGAACTCTAGCTCCAGAGGGTCTGATGCCCTCTTCTAGTCTCTGCGGCCACCAGCCATGCACATGGTGCAGAGACGCACATGAAGGAAAAACACCTATACACATAAGACAAAAAAGTAAAAAAAATATATTTTTATTTCTCTCCGTGGGATTCCATAAGTCAGTATACACTTGGAATGATTTATTCATAAATATGAGGCTGAGGAAGTTTTAGACATGGACTTTCTGGGACCTTCCTATTTTTAAAAAAATCTATTATAGTTGTGTGTGTGTTTGTGTGTGTGTATGTTTGTGTGTATGTATGACAATGATGCATGGCCACAGCATGTGCATGAAGATCAGAGGGCAGTTTAATGGGGTTTGCTCTTTCTTTCCTTTTACTGTGTGGCCTCTTGTGAATAAAACAGAGGTGGTCAGGCCTGCATGGAAAATACCTGTATCTGCTGAGCCGTCTCACCAGCCCCACTTCTATTTTTTTGTAGAAATCATCAAGGTTAATACCATCCCACAGATGTGTGTGCTTCATGCTCCCCCGAGTGTTAGAAGGAATAGTGATGCCCCTGCAAGAGTATCTTAGCTGTGGTTCACATCTGTGCTCTCTGTTTCACATAGACTCTCTCATTTAATCCTTAAGCCAGCCCTGTAAATTAAGTGGCATACAGCCAGGCATTGCAAATGCGAGCCACAGAGGCAAAGGGAGTTGTTGGAATGGCTTCAGCCAGACAGAAAGGACCGAGGCAGTAATTCAAGCATGTGCGTCCAGTTTTGTGAACAAGTGTGTAGTCTTTAGACAGGAATTGGAGGAATTACAGGCCTCACTTCTAATGACTGTGTCACTTAAGACTGCTTTTGTGGCAATAGAAATATGACTTCACTCAAAGGGACTTATGACAACAAAAGGCTTGTGTGATCACGAGTGTCGGTTCAAGACACTCCCAGCTTCAGGCGCCATTGAGATCTTCTTTCTCCTGACTTCGCAAACCGGCACTGTGCTCAGCCAGCCTTTCCTCTCCTGGTGTTAGGATGTTCACTAGAGGTTAAGACCACCTCCCCCTAAATTCCAATGCAGTTGGAATTCCTAGAAACCCTTTTTTCCCCTATGTCTGTGCGAGCCACAGCGCCATTCATAAATTAATCTCAGTGGCCAGAATCCCAAAATACAAAAAGAGTTCTGATTGGCCAGGCATAAATCACATGCTCCCAATTAAATCAAACCAAGAGATAAGGGGGAAATAGTTCCTCAGTGGCAAACCTGGATGTCTTTAATGAGAGGGGGCGGGGAACAGTTGTCAAAAATCAAGGATGTTGGGCTAGAGAGATGGCTCAGTGGTAAAAAGCAGATTTTGCTCTTCCAGAGAACCTGAATTTGATTCCCAGTACCTATGTCAGGTGGCTTACAAACCACCTGTAACTCCAGATCCCTGGGCACTCATTCTTATGTGTACCTATCCCTGACGTGCACGCGCGCGCACGCGCACACACACACACACACACGTGTATGTAAGCCAAAAGGCGATGTAGTAGTCATAGAAAAGAAAACTGGGGTCTTGAAGATGCATCCCTTACAGTCATGATGCAGCTCACTACTCGGCTATATAAAAAGAAAGAAAGGAGCAAAGGGAAGGGAAAGGAAGACAGGGATGAAGTGTCCCCTGGCAGTGCCCATTCCAGAAATGGACAGAGGATCCGGAACCTCTGACATGTTCTGTTACAAAAAAGCACGTTCCAAACACCCATGATTCCTTGCATGTCCCAAACCGTGTTGAGTTCTTTGAAGCCTTAATCTCATTTAATCCTTGCCCCAAATCTATATTTTAGATACTCTTGTTTATCCCCTATTTGATTACAGGGGGATATTCGGCTTAGGGGGAGATTATACAACTTGCCAGTGACCTAGTAAATGGCACGCTGGGGATTAAACCCAGGCACGCGTCTCCATCCTCCTGCCGAACGCCTCTGCATTGAGAGGAGTACCAGGAAGCACGGGCTCCAACCACCAAACCCTTTCTTCTCAAACAGCCCGCTCATGCATGGCTTACCTCTAGCTTCCCCTGGAATTGAGGCCCTGGCTAGAGACTGCTTAGTCCCTGGGCTACCACAGGAAATATGCGCAGCTGTGTCTCAAGATATTGTCCCCCTGGGCTTCAGAGAAAAAAGTCCATACGTCTACATCTGATAGCGTCTGGTGCCCATTGACTATCAACATAACACTTTTGAAAAATAATGCAATTTACCATGACACGTTCACACATGTATATAGTGTACTTGTGCATGGTCAAGCTCAGCCCTTCAAGAACTTCCTTTTCTTTTTTCTTTTACTGTCACCTTCCACTTCTTATACCCTCCTCCTTCAAAGAGGCTTTATGATCCAAAGGGTCTCAGTAGGTTCTGGGTCCAAATATGTACTATCCACTCCTCCCTGTGTGCTTGGTCTTAGCCATTGATGTTATTTTGGTATGTCCTAGAAAATTTGGAGGGAGGGTCAACCTGGAACAATTAGGTCATTGGCAGAAATTTAGGACAAGTACCCTATGTCGGACCACATCCTATCTTACTCTTTTCTTCCTGGCCCATCATGAGCTTCATTGCCTCACCAAGCTTTCCCCACCCCACTAGAAACCACAAACAAAAGTGAAGTCTCCCTCCTTTAAGCTGTTTCCATCAGGCATATTTTGTCATAGCCATGCAAAGGCTACCATGGGGAGGTTAAGTTGATCTGGCTGCACCTGCAGTGTGCTGACTCCAGTAGGCATCTTCAAGTTCCCAGGCTTCTAACAAAGGGAGGGAGGGAGCCTGGATCCCACAGAAGACACCGTGTAGGTAACCTTTCTCTCCCAGAAGGCTTCTTTTTCCTTGCCTGTGCAAGACTGGGAAGTGTGACTTTGGACCAACCAGTTTGGATTCTCCTCTGTGAAGTATCCGAAGTCTGGCTGGGGAGAGTACAAATCTCAGACATCAGGCACAATTGATATAGAAATATGTCTTTGTTTCTCTGTACCTCAACCTAATTACTTTTTCTAGACCCCATTTTTTAAATGGACGGACAGCATAATTAACCCCAGACTCCTTCTGTTTGTTTCTGAGGTCAGAGAGGTCCTGGGAGTGAGCTCATAGCTCTCCGTAAAGGGGGAGGTGATTCTGTCTGACTTCCAGCTTCTCCCCATTAGATAACTGAGGGGTGGACACTGCCTTGGTCTCAGGCACTTTTCTTTTTTGTTCCAGGCAGTGCTGAAGGGCCTGGTCTCTTCCAGTGAGGCAGCCAGGCCGTTGTCCATCTGCCTTCGCAGCTAGTCCCTTCCTTAAATGTATTTTATTCTCCTGAGTGTGTCCATAAAGCCAAAGGGGCAAGTATACCCTCTGTTTCTTTCTCTATGGGGAGAAAATACATGGGCAAACAGAAACACCTTCGAGTTCTTCATCCATCCCTCATCTACACAAGAAATCTGATGGCTAGCTCACAAACTAGAGAACCGAGAGGACCAAGCATATCAGTGAGAGCCTACAAATTCTTCCTCGGTCTCAACGTCTGTATCCAGTCTCCTGGTTCAGGACAAGGCATCTGTCCATACTGGTTTTGTGATCTCAGAACAGCAACCAGTCCCTGTACGTAGTCATTGAAGGTTTTCATCATCTGATGCGTTCCCTCAGTTGATAACAGCTCAGTGGCCTCAACAAGTCCAATGACCGGGGATTTAAACAGAACATAAACTCACTATTTCCTTGAGTGAAAGGTTAGAGTACCAGTATGATGGAGTAGCTGACATTTCTTCTACCTGTGGTTCAGCACCTCAGAAATGCCTGGGTGGCCCAAGAATCACTGCATCCAAGGTAGGAACAGTAGAGGTGGAAAAGACCCGAGTGTACTCCCAGTTGCTCTCTTGAAAGCATAGATCCAGAAAAATCACATGATCCAATGAAGGCCCATCTTTAATCATACAGCTGCACTCAACAGCAAGGGAAGCTGGGAAACCTCACCTAGCCATGTGTCTTAGTGGAATGGGGGAAATCAAGGCGAATAGTCTTTGTCCAAAATGGTCTTTGTCAAAATGCTGATTCCTAATTCTATGCTATGTGCTGTTCCTCTGTCCTATTTAGTATTTCAAGAGAAATAAGAATATGTTTTATAGCTCATAGGCTTAAAATAAGATAGGATGGAGAAAATTCATGGGCAAACAGAAACACATTAGAGTTCTTTATCCGTCCCTCATCCACACAAGAATTTGATGATTGGCTCAGAAACTGGAGAATCCTAAGGACCAAGCATAGCAATGAGGGCCTTCCCTTTTCCCCCCTTTCCACCTATGGAATCTCTGTGGCTTCTAATGTTAGCATTTGATTTCTGTGCAGGACTGTTTGCAGTAAACCAGGTACACTGAAATTTATAGGCAATTAAGCAGACTTCCCGAACAAATTTGGATTCTTACATGATTTAGTGCCTGCTGACATAAACTGCCTCCTAAGTAAAATATTCCTCCTCCACACAAGAAAATCCTGGGGAGGGGATCGAGTTTTATTTCTGTTGCTGCAGCAAATGCTCTTATAAAAAAGCAACTTAGGGAAGAAAGGGTTTATTTGACTGACAATCTCCGATTCCAGTATGTTATTGTGGAGAACTCAAGGCAGGGACTTACTCTGTTACTTCCATAGTTAAAAGCAGAGAGAGAGAATAAAGGCATGGACCCTTTGTTGTTTGCTCTTACCCAGCTTTCTCATCTCTTATAGTATTCAGGAACTATTTTACTATTCAGGCCTAGGGAATGGTGACACCCACAGTGGGCAAAGTCTTCCTACATCAGTCAGCAATCAGGACAATGCCCCCACAGACATTCCCAAGGGTTAACCCAACCTAGATAATTCCTCGTTGGGAGTCACTCAAGTGACTGTAGGTAGTGTTAAGTTGACAGTTAAAACTAACCAACATAGGAGGTTAATAGCATAATTTCATGTTTTGGTTATTATTATTATTATCATCATCATCATCATCATCATCATCATCATCATCATCATTATTCTCCTGGTCCATGGTATAGGGAGCAAGAGTACAACTACAGGAGATAGGAGGTGGCCTCTAGACAGGATGTGTTCTTATCTACTGAAAGCGTGAAGATTCCTCCTCAGGGTCAGCTATCATTGGTAGCCCATCTACATCCCACACACTCTTGAGCTGCAGTTAAGTGATATTAAGCAAGTCCATTTAAAAAGACACAGCATGTATCAAAGGATCAGAGATTCTCAGAGAGAACATCCGACAAACATGTCTGAAAAAAAAAGTAAAGCGAACCACTTAAGTGACCACAGAAAACAGATAACTTCCTTGAATTAAGACAGGGACAGTAAGGGTGGGACTAGGTGCCTGTCAGTCAGGGTAGGGGAAGCAGTGGGCATGAGAAGGGCTCAGCACAGAGAAGCCTACCTCGTGGAAACCGAGATGGTTAAGTGAAAGAATGAGCCAATCAGAAGAAACTGTCCAGGGATAGACTGAAGAGGCTGATCACCCTACACGGGGAACCTGAGAAGACCCTAGAAGGAGCAGACCAGATGCCAAACACCCAGCCACATTCTCTTCTTCCATTCTGCCTTCACTACCTCTTTTTCATTATCTAGATCCAACCGGAAGCTAACTGAGCAAGGTGCCCTCTGTAGTCCAGGCAAACCCACACCAACCAGCAAAATCCCAAGTGAAGGACGTTTCATGGGAAAAAGTAAGGCCAGAAAACGCCATCTAAGGAGACTGGGCAGCAAAATCCACAGCCATAACCTCTCCAGGACCCCATGGCTGTCACTTCAGTGTTGGTCACCAGCATCCCTCCACTGTCCAGTCCCTCCTCATGTGCGCCTCCCATGTGGGGAAAGATAGAACATATGCCGACCGGTACACATACAAGATCATGGTGGATGGTGGTAAAGCCAACAGGCTCTTGTCCAAGGCTTGCAAGATGCCTGGATGAGAGGCTCATCGGTGTAAGAGTCAAGGAAGGCTGGGGAAGTATTCCAGGGTTGGAGCATGAGGAGGTTGTCCTGTAGTAAGGCTGCATTCTCTCGTCTTCTGAGTGCATGGATGTCCTGCTCAGGGCCAGCCATGCCGGCAACCCATGTATATCCCTCATACTCTTGGGAAGTGTGGATTGCTGTTAAGCCAGCTAAGTCACACTACAGTAATAATGAAAAGAATAGTGTAGGCAAGTGCTAATTATAAGCATGAATATATATATATTCCATTAAGTATTCCTGAACATCACAGAACACCCTGCAACCAGGGCCTAGAAACCCCACAGCTGATTTCATCTTAGTTTTCTGAGCCCTGCCCCTGTATCCTGGAACCATAAAGAGTCTGGTTCTATTTTCATGGCTCTCCAAAAATCAATCTTAAAACAAGAATTCTCATAATGAAAACCCACCTCTGTTCTATATAATTTGTTCCCAGGCCCATTGTGTGAGACTAAATAGCAATTTATTGGTTCTTCTCCAGCATTTCAAGTGAATTTTATGCTGTGGCACCCAGAGGGTCTGCATTGGTTTGGAAAGCGAATTCATTACAGTTGCCTCCATCTTACTTGCAGGGTGGGTTTGGGAAGGATGACTCCCCATGCCCTGTTGTAATTGTGAAGAGTACACAGAGCCCCATCCTGATGGCTGAGTTAATTAGTGAAGGGGCAGTGGGTCACACCGAGTTCATTATCACCAAGGTGATGGGCATATCAGCCTCCTATGACCCGCCTCCAACATCAGGAGAAAATACGGCTTCCTTCAGCGAACGCATCCTGACCAATACGGATTCCTCGGCGATAATTCTCAGCCTCAAAAATGCAAGGTCAAAAGTGTTTCGAATTATGTGACATTTCAATTTCATGAGGAAGCCCTTTGCCCCCCTTTTGGCAGGAGAAGATTTAAGCAGTCAGCTTCATGGCATCAAGATAGGGGACAAGTTTAGATCTAGTTTGGATTGTGTGTTTATGGAGTATAAATAACAGGACCCAGCTACCTCTCTGGCTTGGACTGTTGTTGCTTCCAAGTCCCCAAGTGTCCACTTTTTTGAGTGACTCACTATATGAAGGCCACTCTTGGAGTAGCTCACTTGTTTTTACTTTTTTTTTAAACCTCAGACAGGGTCTCTCTGTGTAGCCTTGGCTGTCCTGGGCTTGCTTTGTAGACCAGGTTGGCCTGGAACTCACAGTAATCCACCTGCCTCTGCCTCCCAAGTGCTGGGATTAAAGGCGTGTGCCATCACCGCCCAGCTTGGAGTAGCTCACTTGTTTGAGAGCTTGCCTGGCATGCACTAATCCTTAGGTTTCATCTAGCAATCTCAGAAAAAAAACAACAACTAGGGATGGTGGCCTATACCTGTAATCACAACACTGCTGGAGGTAGAGGCAGGAGGATCAGAAGTTCAAGGTCATCAACCATGACATAGCAAGTTTCAAGCCAGACCAAGCTGCCTGAGACCCTGTATCAACAAAATGTAGCCACTCTTTTGAGCTGGCAGCATTCTGTGCACAAGAATGAAGGCATATGGGGTGTGTCATGCTCTGATTCTAGCTAGCTAGCTCCTCACTGTGACTTCAGGTGTTACTGAGAGACACCCACTTATATAAAGGGGAGCATCGTACAGTGTTCTTTAGGTGTGGGGTTTACCTGAACATGAAGAAACAGTCTTCCCTGGTAGGTACTGTGTCTATCCTTTATTCTGCACTCGTGCACATCCTATCAGAGTGACTTGCATTAAAACCAAGTTTCTGTGAAGATTGACTATGGGACCTGGGTACAGCATCCCAGGGGAGGTGGCAGTTGCAGATCGGGCTTTTGTGGTCATGCAAATGCTAGAAAATGCCACTTAGCTGTCAAGTTCAGAGCATGAATTATTTTACTATCCTCAAGGCAGGTGGAACAGTGTGTATGGAGAATTCCATCAGCCAGGGGCGTGGGGATTGCGATTCGGTGTAGACATCCTTTATAAATGTCATCATTTAAAAATAGACTCTGGGGGGGCGGGCTGGAAAGATGGCTTAGTGATGAACACTTACTGCTCTTGCAGGGGACTTGGATTCAATTTCCATTCCCACAGGGTAGCTCACAACTGTCTGTTACAGGGAGAGGGTAGAATCTCACACCCTCTTCTGGCCCCTGTCAGTACTGCAGGCACATAGTGCACAGACATACATGTAGACAAAAAAAAAATAAAATAAAATAAAATAAAATAAAATAAAATAAAATGTAAAAGTAAAAAGAGATCCTGACATCAACTGCAAGCATGAGGTCTGATCATTTCTGTTCTTGGTCCTAAAATGCAGACAACCTCCCCTGTCCCCAGCATCTTATTTGAGATTAACCACACCCACAGCAAACAGAACAGTCAACAGAGGAAAAATCCTGTGGGCTGGCTTCTAGATTCTTCTTCATAAGCAATTGAAAAACATACTTTTTTTTGGAAGAATAAAATAAAATGAGTTATTGTGTGTAGAAGGCTTAAGATCCACCTTTTCGATCAAGGAGGGGGTGAAACGGTGAGAAAATAGTTTTCTAGCTTTATGGGGTTTCTATCTTTGATAGCAGCTTAATGAGCAGAAAGACACTGACTGGAAGGTAATAAAATTTATTCACCTTCAGTTCCAGGAAATCAGCAGGGCTGGTGAGGGGCTAGATGGTGGTGCTGTTCAGCGTGGGGGCTCCCTGCTTTCCCAGATGATGTTGTATGGAAATACACACACACACACACACACACACACACACACACACACACACACACCATTGTGCTCCCTTCTATTGGTGTCCTCCTTGAGTTCCTACCCCCACTGTTCCTCTCAGTTTCATTTATACTTTTCTGTTTTCCTGAATGAATGTTGTCCTTTGATAAATCCATACACTTACATGGTGTGTGCTGGTTCCTATTCCCTCTCTTTCCCTCCTGCCCCCTCCCTTCATTACAAATCTCTTCCCATTATTTCCTAGCTTTCGGGTGACTTGGTGTCACGTGCAGTTTAAGTGGGACCATCTGCGTAACTCTGGGTTTGGAAGAGGCTCCGTCAAAGCCCGATGGACTCAACCAGAGAGTGCACAACTAGGCGGTGTCCCTCCCTATCTCCTGGAATCTGTGAGCCGTCAGTAGACAGGCAGTAAGTGGTAGTCTCACCAGTCCCCTCCCCCCTCCATAGATGACTGGTAGGCACTAGAAGGCACAGCTGCTGGGATGCAGTGGCTGTGCCATATGTAAGAGCATCTCAAAGCCATTCTTCTGGTCTTCTTGTTACTACGTTCTTTCCAACCCCTTCTTATGTCAAAGGAAGAGCCGCCGCGATTGTCCTGGGGATGGTTACGCCACCACCTCGTGCTGCCTGCCTCCCTCCCCTGCGCACAGAAAGCTCCATTCCCCTCCTACATTAGTATGAAAATGAGTGCATATGTGGTGTTGGTGACTAGGAGATGGGTCCACTGTGGTGAGTCCAGGTACCAGCAGTGTCCACTCTGCAGGTTTGCATTAGGACAATTTCCCCCTGGACTTGTTGTGTAAGATAATGAGAGGTGATGTGAGATGAGAGATGCTGAGCTTGTGGGAGCCATTAGATCCTACAAGGTGGGTTTCCTGGGAGGTTCACATGGTGTCCAAATGAGCACAGCCTTTGAACTCAGACAAATGACATCACATCAGAACTGCATCCGAGTGACAGTCAGTCTAACTTTTCAACAGAAACCTTACTTGTGGATCCAATGGGAAATGTCTTGATTTTGGAATGCTCATAACTAATTCTGTTTTTCTTTCAATGCCTGAGCAGACTTTCTTGTTATAATGTCTGTTTTCTTCTCCTTCCACCATCCCACTTCCTTTTGAATTGGGGGGGGGGATGGTCCACAATGTCATAATCATCCCACAGCCCCATAGAAATAAGAGGAAAGGAAGTTACCCATTTATCAAGTGACATATGAAGTCTGGAAAGGAAATATTCCAATATAATAAGAAGAATAGTGGCTGAAGAGATGGCTCACTGGTTAAGAACACTATCTTCTCTTCCAGAGGTCCTGAGTTCAATTCCCAGCAATCTCATGATGGCTCACAATCATCTATACTAGAATCTGATGCCCACTTTGGGCATGCAGGTGTACAGGCAGATAGAGCACTCATATGCATAAAATAGAATAAAAAGAACATTCTTTGTACATAGATGTTTATAGCAGCCTTACTCAAAGTCAACAAATTGTAGAAGAAAGAAAAAGATATTCTTCAATGGTATAACTACAGTATATCCACCCAATGGAATATTTAGCACTAAGAAAGAATAAGCTATCTAGCCATGACCATGTTTTGAAGCACCTGGGAGGCATAGTGCTAGAAGGCGGTCTGAGAAGGCCACGTGGTGTGTTACTCCCACTGCAGATAAAGTCACGAAGAAGGCAGTAAAAGCATCAGTAACTGTCAAGGGTTGGGAGGAAGTCAGTAGGTGGAGCATAGTGGGTTTTAGAGTGGTGGAGCTCTTCTGTACGATACTTAAATGGAGGTGTGATCTATGGTGTGATCCATTTGTCAGACACACCGACGGTGAGTCTTAGCACCAACTGTGGGCTTCTATTAACAAGAATGGGGCAACAACAGACTTTGAGGTTGGGAGGGGTTGAAGAGAGCTGAAGCAGCCTCTTCGTTTTTCTCCTCTTCTAGTTTGACCCTAGTTTCCAACTTCTCCATCCTTACCTCAAAACTCAGGAAGCCACATGCAACAGATACCCTCTGACTCATGGTGCATGCGGGTCACTTTCCTTGGCTTCCACCCCTCTCTCTCTGGCTCCTCCTTCTCACTCTCCAGACCTTGGCAAAGCAACTTTTCCTTAGCATGAGAGGATGCTGTGGTTTCAAGCTGCAACCTGAGCCAGCTCCCCCCATCTCTGTTTATTCAAGAAAACAAAACCAATCAAAATTCAGACATTCAAATGGTTAATTAACATCCCAAGGTATGCCATTAATAGAAGCAATTACCTAAGAGATGCGGTCCATCTGCTGTTAGCTAAACCCATAAAAATTTTAATCAAGAACAATTTGCTATTTAATATTGGTCCTTTTATATTCCTCGCTCATACTAAAGGAAACCCCATTAAAGAATCTAATTTACTTCACATTACGCTCACCTTTACAAGAATTGAAATCAAATCTTGTCAGGTAATAGTACAAAAACTGGGGAATTAAGAATGGAGAAACAGCCTTGGGTCAGGAAGGTAAGAAGTCGAAGGCCAGACCCTTCCAGGTCTTCTCATCTGCTTGGCAAAGATGTATTTATTCAGCTGACGCATGCTTATCCAGAGAATAGCACTAGGGTCCCCTGGCTTCTGACCTGAGAGCTCCTGAACCTTCCCTGGCTTTGACATGCTATCCTCCTGCATATGCAGTGTATGCAAATTTATGCAAATTACACTCCACTTACAATGGCGCTGTAGTACAGACAATATTGAACTGGCTCAAATCCCTGTTCTAATTATAGATAGAAGTCCTCGTCTGTAAGTGGAGTCAGATATGCAACAGATGGTTACAATAAAGGGAAAGGGCTTTAATTCGCAAGAATAGAGGAGTCTGTTTGCTGACATCAGCTCTGGAAGGATGGATGGATATTTGAATGTAGTCACTCTGTCTTGACTTCCACATGTGTAAGTCTGTACATAGTCATTTGTGTGTGCTCGTTTATATACACGTTTGTGTGGGGAGAGCTGATTTGCTTTGTTCTATGGAAGTGAAGGGCTAACAACCCCTTTGTTGGTTAGTAGCTTTAGTAATTATCAGTTGGTTTTCCACTGGGGTTGGTTGGTTGGTTGGTTGGTTGGTTGGTTTGGTTTGGTTTGGTTTGTTGGTGTGGTGCCAAGGTTCAGATTTAGAGACATGTGCACGTCAGACAAGTGATCTGCTTCCTTACTTGTTATATTTTGTTTTGTTTGGAGGAGAGGTGGATTGAGTTTTTGCATTTTTGGATAGAAGCTCACTCTGTAGCCCAGGCTGGCCTTAGAGCTCACCATGTGGTCCAGGCTAGGCTAAATCCCATAGTGCTCTCTGTGGCAGCCTTCCAAGTGCTAAGATTATAGGTGTGAGTGCCACACAAGGCTCCAAGTCATTGTTTGTTAACAGCTATAAAGGTGAGCCAGGTTAACAGCAAAAATATGGCATCCGTTGCCATCCTTCCATGAATGGAAAGAGGGCAGATGGCCCTCTGACTGTGCTTGCAGACCCCAGATTAGAGATATATTCCTCTCCGCATGCTGAGGCAAGAATCATCTCACTTTGTCTTCAGAGCTTCGTTCCTACAAGTTGATGATGACTCAATAAGCATCGACTGACTAAAGAACTAATTGATGAGCCTCATTAAAATCAAAATGTCTAGGTTTAACCACTGGGACATAAAGGGGGATATGTAGCTTCTGTAAAGAGAAGAGGGGAAGAAAACGAGGGAAAATGTTTCACGGAAAGCTTTACAAGGCAAGAAAGAGAAGAAATAAAATACTCCAAAACTCCTCTGCAAAGAAAAAGCAAAAACATAAACAAAAAACATAAGGTACAATGGGCATGAACTGAAACGCGCTAATCCAACAACAAGTAGAAGATGAGTAAGTTTCTTCACTTTAAACACTCGTGTTGTCAAGGGAGGAGGGGACCTTAAAAGGTAAGAACTCCAAAAGATTGAAAAGTCTGGGAAATTATATAGTGAACAAACCCTAGCCAAGGGAAAGTTGGTGTGGATGTACAGCAATCATATGAAGTAGGCTTCTCAATGCTGGGAGAGTACAGCAAGATAAAGAGGTCACCGTCTTCCCTCTGCTGAGCTATCCGGCTGCAGACAAGCATCCTCTAGACTCATGCATAAATATTTAACCAAAAGCAATATGCTTCGCAAACTTCTTTTTCCTTGAAAAATAACTTCATTAGGCAGGAAGGAAAGCTGCAGAGCTCGCTGGTGAGAGAGTCCATGAAAGCTCATTCTCGTGAAACCTGAAAGATGGTTCAACATCCATTCAGAATAGGATCTTGATTGATGATGACCTCTGGGTCTTGGTGGAACTCCCAGAGGACACTCAGAGTGTACCTCACTAACTACCCCCTTAGCTAAAAGTCCACAGGCAGTGGATAGGTCTCCAAACAATTTCTCTTTCCAAAGTCTTCAAAATGCCAGGCTGCAAGGGCTCATGCATTTTTATTTCTGCTTGAATTCGGGCTCCCTTTTCTCATAGTCATCTGGTAATTAAGAGTCTCACTCTGTTGCCCAGGTTGGTCTTGAACTCACTATGTAGCTCAAACTCACAATGATGTTATGCTATGTATGTTCTGCCCGTTCAGTTAATATGCTTGGATCATGTGCCCCTTTCCCAAGCACTTTGATGGGAACTGAAGGAAAAATCTACACACAGCATGTGTGCCCTCGGCCCCTGGGAACAGGGTATCAGGTGAGGAAAACAGCTTTTAATCAAATGATTACAGAAGTGAGCGCATAGACTATTATCTATGACAAGTGCCATCAAAGAACAGAGAGAGTGGGAGAACTGCAGGAGGTCAGGGTTGGCCCACTAAAGGAAGTCTGAAGAGCCTTCTCTCAGAAATGGAGGGATGCATGTTCATGCAAGTACGTGTGCATGTGTGCGTGTGTGCATGTGTGTGTGTTAACAATATTTAATAATTCTTCGAGAATTATTTTGAGCGTATCCCCCCTCCCCTATGAAGTCCTCCTACAGCCACTTTCCTGCCTCTTCCCACACCCAACTTTGAGATTTCTTGGGGTTTTTTTTCTCTCCCCCACCCCCGCATCCCCTACCATGAGTCCTGCTTATGTTACTCAGCTAATACAGGAGTGAGGTCTGCCCTGGCATGTGGTTGTCCAACCAGGAGGACACATCATGAAAGAAAACTAACACACACTCCCTCCCCCTCTCTGCAGCAATGAAATGCCGATAGCGCCTCAGTTAGTGATGGAGTTTTGTTCCTACCACCCCAACCCCATGTTGGGATTGGTCTAGCTTTAGCATGAGCAGGTCCTGAGGATGCTTTCATAGCTGCTGTAAGTTCCTGTGTGCAACCACATCCCTGTGTCTGAAAAGCAGTATTTCAGTGTGACTCACCTGTAATCCCAGTGCTCAGAAGGTAGAGACAGGGAATCACCAGAGTGACCTAACTAGGCAGACTAGCCATATTGGCAAGATATGAGCTTAAATGAGAGACTCTGCCTCAAATAATAAGATAGAGAGTGATCAAGGCCCAATGTCTGCTTCCACACACATGCACATACATGTATGCACAAGCACACAAACATGCATGTACACACACCATGCCCACATATACATATACACACATGCAGAAGATAATACAAAAAAGA
The DNA here is from genome assembly GCF_964271855.1 of Acomys minous. Classification (NCBI taxonomy): domain Eukaryota; kingdom Metazoa; phylum Chordata; class Mammalia; order Rodentia; family Muridae; genus Acomys; species Acomys minous. Next base: position 81,349,701 of record NC_140498.1, read on the forward strand.
AATTGCACATTACATATACAGATCAACAAATTCCATCTCTCCAACCTCAAAGAGTTCTATTTGGCAGAACAAAACATCCATAAAATGATAATGACAGGTAAATTTAACATTCAAAATTGCAAAGTAATTTCATGGCTTTTAAATCACAGAAAAGGGAGATTATTCCCCGTGCTGATTCTGGTAACTTCCCCCATTCTTTTGCTCACCGGTGCTGTAGTTTGTGAACAATATATAGTTCTAAGTTGATGCATTATCTTAGAGGACTATTCTGAGTTTCTTAATTCATTCAACAGAGTTCTTCTGAGAATTGACTTTATTCCAGGTACCTGGATCTGTCTTTGGTGCAGCGTCTACCTGGGTATCATGACAATTGCTACCCTGGGGGAAATGCAAACCAATTTACTGCAGCTCAAGACTAGCATTGAACAAACTTAAATTATCAACAGAATGGGAAATGGAAGGTATCCATGGCGACATGGAAGGAAAGCAAGGAGCCATTTCATATCTTAGGGAGGGAAAAATAGATGATGAGAAAGAGCCATGGAATGTAGAAAACATGGTTTTAACAGGGTTTCTGTCTGAGTATCAGGGTTGCCACCTACTTCTGGGTGCTCCTGTGAATTCTCTAAATGTTCTACAATAAGACTGACTCATCTTTTATTCCTAATGTAAGAAAATAACTGCTTGTTTATTTGGCCTGGGAAGTAAACATCATCAAGTGTCAACCAAGCAGCCATGTCTCCCTTTTCTTTGCTAAAAGAAAACTACATTGGGGTGGGGGAGGTGGCTCAGTGGGTAAAAAGCAAAGTGCTTGCTATGCAGGTTTGAGGGCACGAGTTTGATCCCCAGAGCCCACACGAAAAGTCGGACATGGTGGTACATGCTTGCAATCCAGGCACTGGGGAGACCAAGATGGAAGGCCCCTCAGGGTTCCATGGCTAGACAGCATAGTCTGCTTGGCGAGTTCCAGGCCAGTAAAGAACCCTTCTCCACTTGAAAAATAAAAATAGAGGGGAGGCTCCTGAGAACCAATACCTGAGGATGATCTTTGTTCTCCTCATGTATCCCTACCTATACACACATCAGATAAAGTGGAGGGGGAGGAAGAAATGGGAGGAAGGAGGGAGGGAGGGAGGGAGGGAGGGAGGGAGGGAGGGAGGGAGAGATAGGAGAGAGACAGAGTCAGAGAGGTAGCTTGAGAACCAGTTTTGTCCTAAAAGTGGGAGGAAATGTGTTCAGGAAACCTGGAGTCACAGCCAGGGAACCATAATCACAGCCCTTGGATGCTCTGCATGTCAGAGCAGATGTCTACATCGTGAGCAGGCTCCAGAAAACATCTTTGCGCTTGCTATTCTGAAGGCTGGGCAAGCTTGTCAGCAGGACAGCGCTTGCTCTCTGTATGCCAGTGGCTGATCTCGCCTTGCTTGTCTGGGGTCCTAGTTAGGGTTTCCAATGTTTTGAAGAGACACCGTGACCATGGCAACTCTCATAAATAAAAGCATTTAATTGGGGCCGGCTTACAGGCTCAGAGGTTTAGTTCATTATCACCACGATGGAAAGCGTGGTGGCGCATAGGCAGACATGGTGCTGGGCAAGGAGCTGGCGTTCTACATCTGGTTTGGCAGGCCTGAAACCTCAAAGCCCACCCTCAGTGATACACTTCCTCCAACTAGGCCACACCTATTCCAATAAAGCCACCCCTCCTAATCCTTTCAAACACTGTGACTCCCTGTGAGCTTATAGGGGTCCTTTTCTTTCAGACCTGCTCACCTGCAGGATTCATTGGCATAGAAGATGTGTCACTTGATTACTTCTGGAGAGACTATATTCCAAAGTAGGTCATATTCACGGGCACTGGGCAATAAGCTTCACATGCATTTGGTTATGGAGAGGGGACAAAGCAGGGCCCATAACACAGGTCTTATCAAAGTGTGTTGGGTTGGCATCCATCTCAAAGGCCTTTAGGCAAATTCAAGACCTTACTATGCATCATAGAAATGGGCAGGGAAGCAGGGCATGGTTGCACACACCTTTCATCCCAGCACTCGGGAGGCAGAGAAAGGTGGATCACTGTGAGTTGGAGCCCAGCCTGATCTACAAAGCAAGTCCAGGACAGCCAGAGCTACATACACAGAGAAACCCTGTCTTGAAAAAACCAAAAAAAAACAAAACAAAACAAAGCAAAAACAAAAAACAAAAAAGAAAAGAAAGAAAGAAAGAAAGAAAAGAAATTGTCAGGGAACCTGTAGATGAGAAATGAATCCTAGTTCAGATCCCTGATGACTCCAGCATGCAGTTAGATCTGAGAACCAGCCACTGGCTTCTTGGATCAGAGAGCTAGTGATCCTGAGTGAGTCCCCCCTGGTTGGTTTGGTCAACCAGAAATCTATAGAACCACTCTTCCTTGGGATTCACTCCCCCAAGATTTGGTTTTCTTATTCAGGTCTTCCTGAGCAAAGTACAAAATAGTGATGCTGGTTAAGATTGGCCACATTTGAGAACCTGTGTTCTAGGTCAGTTGAAATCATCTCTCTGTACTTGAGAGGTGTGAAGTTGGGCATACGGTACTTTCCAGGGTGGCCACATATGATTGTGTGTGTGTCTACAAAGAGTCTTGCCATGAGCTGCCTGGTTTAGGAGGGGGTGTAATGTTCTTGCATCATGTGCACAGAGATCCTCATTTCTTGCCCAACAATAGTGGCTCCATTTAAGCTTTGTCTACTTAGAAGAACATTTCTATTTTATACAAAGTGCTGCAAGTACCAATTGCTGTCGTAGAATAATTTTCTCTCAACAGAAGGCAGATTCAGGCAGGAAATAGTCCTTGATTTTTCAGTATTTGTGGTTCTGTGAAGATGTGACTGGAGCTTCAGCTGCCATTTTGTCACCGTGATTTGTTAGAAAACATAGGGATCCTAGGGATGACAGAGACAAAGAAAAAAATGGTGCTTAGAACCCTAAAATTCTATGCATTGGCTAACCAGACCACCTCTTGCTTTGGATTTCATGCTTTGTATTAATATATAGAGATCAATATTATAGAGATGAAACAAAACCACATGGAAGTTGGGAGTGCTGGGGCATGCCTATAAGGCCATCACTCAGGAGGCAGAAATGGGGTGATCTCTGTGACCCTCAGGCCAGCCTGCTCTATAAAGCAAAGTTCCCAGCCAGCCAGGGCTACATAGCAAGACCCTGTCTAAAGAACAAACAAGCGAAAATTAAAAATTAATAAAAGAGCGCACACAATGAGATCTCACTTCATATCTATCATAATGTGGGAGGAAAAGAACAGAAAATAAGATTAGAAGGTACTGAACACTTGAACAGTTTGGGACTGACCAAATGATAGCTCCCATGGAACAGGCAACTGTTCCTCAAAAATTAAAAGTAGAACTATCATATCCTGAAATAATTGAAAACAGTATCTTACAGGAATATTTATGCTTCCCTATTATTTGGAGTTTATTCATAATGACATGTCATGGCATTAGTGGATGATAGACAAAATGTGATACATCCTCCATATAATGGACTATTACACAGCCTTTAAGGACAGGGAATTTGAGTTCCTGATGCAGTGCAGATAAACCTTGAGAATCTAATACTAAGTGAAGTGAATGAGCTAGTTGCACAAAACCCAAATATTGCATTATTCCAACTTCATGGAGCATCTAGAGAAGTCAAGTTCCTGGGAAGAAAAAGTAGAGCCAAGGGAAAATACAAGTTATTACTTAATGGATAGAAAGTTTTAGTCTTGGAAGATAAATGTCTTCTGATGTTTGGTTTACAGCAATATAAGTATATTTCACACTATACATTTGAGAATAAGTTTGTGTTGTAATTAAATTTTTAACCTCTATCCTTAATGAATACAGTTGCAAAAGTTCTCAGGAAAATACTAGCAAATCAAATCTAATAATAATGAAAAAGATTATTCATAATGGCCATCTAGGACTCGTTCCAGGAATGCAAGGAAGGCTGGTTCACTCAATGGAATAGCTCAGAAATAGAAGAGAAAAAATGGTTGATCCACACAGGGATTGATATGAATTTTAAAATAGTTCTTATCACTGAAAGTCAGTGAAAATGGTACTTTCTAAAATTACTCTAGTTACATCAGATTCTAAAAAACTAATTCAGTGACAGAAAGTAGATCAGCAGAGAGGCGTGAGATGTCACTTATCAAGGACTACAAAGAAAATGTTGTAGCTGATTGATATGCTAATTACATTGGTTATGCTGATATTTCTATTAGTGTTTACATAAATACTTAAATCAAACATTTTAAATGTGAGTGGCTTACTACATAATACATATAACTTATATGATAGATCTTGATGTGTTTATACAATTTTATACATAAATGTATAAAATAAACCTATGGCTAACTGCATACCTAATGGTGAAAGGCTAAATAAAAGATCCTGTAAGATCGAGAAAATTAAATGCCCACTCACATAATAAAAGTTGATAAGATATTCATCTTAGTACTAATATTGTTCTATTGTTATGAAGGCAACTTTTGTTTTTAAAAACTATTCAATCGGAGCCTTGCTTACAGTTTCATGGGGGTTAATCCACTATCATTATGGTGGGGAGTGTGGCAGCAGGCAGGCATGATGCTGGAGCAGTAGCTGAGAGCTACATCCTGATCCACAGTCAGGAGTGGGCACCATTGGGCCTGGCATAGGCTTTTGAAACTTTCAAGCCTACTCCTAGTGACACACCTCCAGTAGGGCCACACTTCCTCCAACATGGCCACACTTCCTCCAACAAGGCCACACTTCCTCCAACATGGCCACACTTCCTCCAACACGGCCACACTTCCTCCAACATGGCCACACTTCCTCCAACAAGGCCATACTGCCTACTCTTTCTCAGATACCTTACCCACTGAGGACTAAGTATGCGCATATATGAATCTATGGGGCCAATATCATTCAAACCATAATATGAAATATGGCCAACAAATATGTGGATTTTCAGCATCATGAATCACTGGTGAGATGCAAGTCAAAACCACAAGAAGATCTGATCTCAGATCCATAAGGACATAGTGAGATGGTGGGGGAAGGGAAAATATCTAGGAGCTACTCAAGAAAAAGAAATCTGAAGGAAAGAAAGAAAAGTGCCTCTGCCTACAGACAAAGTGTCCTGGTATGTGAGAAACCCTACATATTTCACTGTTAAATAAGTTCAGAAATATGGCAGGGCTCAAAACAAGCATCAATAGCAAGTTATCCGAAACTAAGAGAAGAAGGAGGAGAAAAAGAGGAGGAGGAGAGGCAGAGGGAAGGGGAAGAGGAGGAAGAAAGCGGAGGGAGAGGGCTAATTTACAGTAGTATCCAAAGCAAAATATGTTCAGATAATTTTAACCAAGGAGATGAAAACTTTGTGCACTGAAATTTTTAAGATGGTAATAAAAAATAAAATAAGGTAAAACACAAAGAAATGGAAGGTAGCCAGTGTTCATGGAGTAGAGAGTCTGTCATAGTTAAAAATGTCTACATCACCCAAAGCAATCTGCAGGTTTACAGTAGCCCTGTCAGAACTTTAGCAGTGCTTTCCCCAAATGTTTACAACAATCCTAAAATTCATATGGGACTTAAGAGGCTCCAGGGTTACCAGAGCAAGCTTGAAAACAAAGAGCAAAACCAAAGGACATGCACCCCCTGACATCTGTAGATAATTGAATTGCATCACTTTTATCTGATCCAACATGTTCTCCCTCCAAAGAAGTAAGTCGTATGTCCACAAGAATTTACACCGGGCATATACCATTTGACTCTTTCTGCTTCTGGGTTAACTCACTCATTATGATCATTTCTAGTTCAATCCATTTGTCCACAAATTTCGGGAATTCCTTGTTTTTAATAGCTGAGTGGTATTCCATAGTGTAAATGTACCACAGTTTCTTTATCCATTCTTCTACTGAGGGACACTTAGGCTGTTTCCATGTTCTGGCTATTATGAATAAGGCTGCTGTGAACATGGTTAAGCAAAATTTCTTGTTGTGTACTGGAGCATCTTCAGGGTATATTCCAAGGAGTGGAATAGCTGGGTCTTGAGGAAACCCTATTCCCAGTTTTCTGAGATAGCACCAGATAGATTTCCAAAGTGCCTGTATACTAGTTTGCATTCCCACCAGCAATGAAGGAGTGTTCCTCTCTCTCCACATCCTTGCCAGCATGTGGTGTCGCTTGAATTTTTGATCTTAGCCATTCTGATGGGTGTAAGATAGATCTCAGAGTTGTTTTGATTTGCATTTCCCTGATGACTAAGGAGGTTGAGCATTTCTTTAAGTGTTTCTTAGCCATTTGATATTCCTCTGTTGAGAATTCTCTGTTTAGTTCTGAGCCCTATTTCTCAATTGGGTTATTTGGTTTGGTGGTGTTTAATTTCTTGAGTTCTTTATATATTTTGGATATTAGACCTTTGTCAGATGTAGGGTTGGTGATACTAGCCCAAGGGGCATGTACCATGAAAGTCTTCACTCAGCAGGAAACTGGGACAGAGGGGAGGGCATCCTATTGGGACTCTAGATGAGAGAAACATGGGAGAATGGCAAAGTGGAAGGATCCAGAGGGTCCTAGAAACCTACAAGAAGAACATTATGATAGGCAGATTTGGGCCCAGAGGTCCTGCTCAAACTATGCCACCAGCCAAGGACAATACGTGCAGTAAACTTCAAACCCCTACCCAGATCTAGCCAATGGCAGGACATTCTCCACAGTTGAGTGGAGAGTGGGGTATGACTTTCACATGTACTCTGGTGCCTCATATTTGACCACGTCCCCTGGATGGGGAGACCTGATGACACTCAGAGGAAGGATAGCAGGCTACCAAGAAGAGACTTGATACCCTATGAGCATATAAAGAGGGAGGTAGTCCCCCTCAGGAACAGTCATAGGGGAGGAGAGTAAGGGGAAAATGGGAGGGATACAAGAGATGGGAGGATACAAGGGATGGGATAACCATTGAGATGTAATATGAATAAATTAATTTAAAAATGAAAATAAATAAAAATAAAAATAAATTTTAAAAAAATAATTTACACCAGGATTTTTAAATCAGCACTTCTTAGAAAAAATACATTGGGGCAGACCAAATGCCATTAAGTGATTGAATATGCAATTAGCCTGTGAGGTAGCCACATAATTAAGCAACACTAAACAAAGAGAGTCAACCTAAAAACCACTGTTAGGATCTGGAGAGAGATGGTTCGGTGGTTAGGAGCACTGACTCTGCTTTCAGAGGACCAGGGTTCACTTCGCAGCACCCACACAGCAGCTCACAACCATCTAAAAATCTAGTTCCAGGCAATCTGATGCCCTCTTCTGGCCTCCATGATCAACTGCACTCACATGCACATACACACTGAAAAAGACATGCATACACACAAATAACAAATAAAAAACATCATGCTAAGAGAAAGAAACTAGTCAGAAAAGACGTGTGTGTGTGTGTGTGTGTGTGTGTGTGTGTGTATGTGTGTGTGTGTGTGTGTGTGTGTGTGAAATTATCAAAATTACAAACCTAGACTGAAAAAAGCAATAGTGCATTAAAAAAGAATTAACTACAAAGGAATATGAGCAAACTTTGACATGAAGGATTCTCCCCAAACTGGATTGTGGTGATTGCTGCACAATTGCATACATTTAGTGAAAGGCGTTGAACCATGCTTCTAAAATGGGCACATTTGTTGCATGTAAATCATATCTAATTGGCTCTGTTAATCTAGCTGAGACATAGAACAACCAAAGCTGGGCCCCAGTGGTGGCAGAGCTTCTTCTCCAAGATCAGGTGGGAGGGATATAAATCCAGGTTTTAATTTGACTGGAATCTGTATTTAAGTTATGCAGGAAGGCCTACCATGTTGCCCTTAATGGAGTGTCTCCAATGTGACTTCTGTGCACACTTAATGCACGCCTAATGAGATTCTTTGGCCATCTAATTATTAAGCATGTTTAATGGGGTTTAACAATTGCATACGGATGCATAGAGCTTTTAACATAGATTTTTCCTTATCAAAATACCCTTAAGATAATGGATTTAGCCCACACAGATTGTCTTTGAGGAGAAAATTCATTAGAAATTCCTGTAATAATGGTCCTTATATTCCTCACAGTTATTAAAAACCTATCCTATTACCATATGTAAGTCATTATTATTGACATTGCATATGGATTTTGTGATTCCAAGTGACTATAATATTTTAAAGGGATTTAGGCAAAACAGGAAATTTTATGAAACCTACTTTATTTTTAGAAAAGAAACAAGCAGGGAAAAGCCTAGCTCTGTGTTTGGAGCAGACAGGAACAAGCCTGCAGGTCATTATAAATCTCGTTTTACAGAAATGTAGCCGTTTGGAGGCAAAGCCTAAGTCAAGAGGAGATTTATCTTCTCAAGCAACGTAGACTGGGCACTAGTGTAAATTTTCCTGATAGGAGCCTGAGAAAATTAGACTTACAGCTGAGTCTCCGACAAGCAAGGACTCGAGTTCTCCACTAGCTGCTTGTTTCTAAGGAAGTTGTGACGGGCAGGTTCTGTCTCTTCACACCAGCGCCCCCAGTCCCTCCTTTTCTAACTTCCTCAGATCTGTAAACGAGCAGCCTTCTTCAACGTGCCCACTCTCTTTCCATTAATTTCTGTGCTTTAATTTTCTTAGCATCCTTCCTATGTGGTATCCTAAGACACTGTGGAGCATATTCCTGGCTCCCCGCCTCCCTCCTGAAGTCACTTTCAGGAATCCTTATGAAAGGGCCTAACTCTTAAAGTTAGCTTTTGCTACAAGCCAAGGTAGAGTTCCATCTCTGACTCTCTGTCTGGCCGCATATCTCACCCAGTGGGTGAGAAAGCAGTGTTGTCTTTATAGACCTCCTTCACAAAAAGAGTCCATCTGAAAAGTGTGATATAGTTTCATGTTCAGTTTAATTTCTTCCCCCCCCCCCCATCCCCTGTTTGGTCTAGAACGTTCTCCCCACACGCTGACAAAGTTGTAGCTTTTATCATCTAGATTTTGCTGTTTTTATTTGAGTCCCCTGAAAACAGAAACTTGATTGTGTGTGTGTGTGTGTGTGTGTGTGTGTGTGTGTGTGTGTGTGTGTTTTTAAATAGTATTAACAGGCTAGAGAGACAGCTCAGGGTGAAGAGCACTTGCTGCTCTTGCAGAAGGGCATGAGTTCTACTCCAAGCACCCACGTTGGGTGGCTCCTACCTGCCTGTAACTCCAGCTCCGGAGGATCCAGTGCCTCCTGTGGACACCATGGGTACCTGATTCCACAGGCACACGACACACAGAGAGGCATATGCACACTTGAATAAAAATGAAATCTAATCAAAACACGTTAATCTCTTTCCTCCCATTGTGTGTTTCCCTTTATTTCAGAGTTTGTGCCTCCGGGGCACAGACTTGATTCTGCTCTCACTAAAGAAAGAAAAGAAGTGTCCAGTAACAAGATAGGGACACAGGAGCATGCAGACTCTGTGGTAGAACGTGTTTGTTGAATTTTCTTCATTCCCCCTATTGTCTCCTCCCTCTAACTCTTCCTGTTCCCCTTCCCCTCTCAAATCCATCACCTCTTTATTATTATTATTATTATTATTATTATTATTATTATTATTATTATTATTGAATCTGCTGAGTCAACTTGGTGTTGTTCATATATAGATGCACTCACTTGGGATTTAATGATGTATCAGGGGCCTCATCCCTGCAGAACACTAACTCTTCCCCTCCTAGTAGCCAATAATAGCTTATAGTTCCTCAGCTAGGCACAGACCTTGAGGTACTTGCTATATTCACATTAATAAGTCAGATGATGTTGTCTTTGCCTTCTGTGTTGACTGACCTAGCTTGGACCATGTTTGTGAACACATGTTTGCAGGCCTCAAAGGGGCCTAATAGGGTCATCTTTGAAGCTACTCATCTTCCTGGGCTGCAATCCATAGTAATCAATTCAGAATCAAAATCTGGGGCTAAGATCAACCTGACACTACATTTGACGACTACTACAAAAACATGAAAACTGACTGCTTCCTGGGTCTCCCTCGGGGTGGAGGTGTGGGGGTCCTAATATGTCAGAACAGGAATCAGGATCAGGAAGCTGATGCTTCATCTACCTGGGTTGCAAATCATTCCCACAGCCCCTACCCTCAGGAATCCCAAGATCTCAGAAAGATACAGGGAGTCGTCTCTGATGCGCCTGTGGTTTCTTATATAATGACAAAGCTCTCGGATGGAGCTGGAGTCACCACCCCAGTCTGCTAAATTGGAGCAAACCTGTAACTTGGTGGAACTGAACCCATGACCTTGGGCTACCCAGCTGAGAGAATCAACCATGGATGCTTGGTTGGATGGATATGGCTTGCAGCCCTCCTGTAGAGTCCAGCTTAATTAAATCAAAAGTAAAAATAAAAGCAGCTACGGGAAATGGTGATGGCGTGGATGTCCCACTGAAGGAAGGCCCTGCTATTGATGCTCTTGTACCGAGCCAAACTATGAGGGAGCTGTAAATATGCAGGGTATTATACACACTATGCCTTGTGGATATGATGAGATTTTCTTATTGTAGCTAGGAACTGTGGGGACCCGGGGCTGTCTACCAGTATCTACCAGTTTGCAACATGAAGCAGAGTACCATGAGAATAAGGCCATGGTGTAGATTATCCATGGAAAATGAGAATGGATTAGAGGTGACCTCATGATGGACTCAAGAAACACGAGTTAAGTGATAGCATGTCCTTCAGCCTGACAGGCCAGGGAGGCTTGAGTATCCTGCTTGCACTTGACAGTGGCAGGGAAACAGGAGCTGGATTCACAGGGGAGGGGGGCTCTGCAGCACTCAGGTGAAGCTGGGCCTCTTGACTTCCCTGTAAGAAATAATTTGAGATGAGGTGGCATGAGGCAGAGTTGAAGCTTATTAAGATTGTGTGTGTGTGTGTGCTGAGTTCATATGTGCACCTGCCCTGCTGTGCTAGGAAATCCCATTTCCTTGTTGTCACCCACAGTCTCTGGCTTTTTACAATACTTCTTCTGCTCCTTTGGCAATGATGCCTGATCCTTGGGTTGAGGGCGGGGGGGGGGGGGAAGGGCACAAAATAGATGTCCCATTTAGGGCTGAGCAGTCTGGGGGCTTTTATTCTCTGCAACTTGACCAGACAGAGGACATACTTTCATTACGTGAGCATTCAAAATTGGGCCAGGCTGGATTGGCCCACTGCGCCTAATTCCCAGATGTGTTTGAATCAAGACCATGAGCTGCCGAAGGATAGAGCCGCTTGCTGTGTTGCGTGGAGCGGGATGTGCATGGAGTGTGATACAGGTGGGAGGAGGCCCAGGTTGATCAATCGACTCATAGGAAAGGATTATAAGCATAGCTCAAGTGGATCTCGGACTTGGATTCCTAAGTTTTACCTGTGTTTTGTATTTGCTGCTTTTCTTCACTGTGACAAAAACACCGTGACCAAGGCAGCTTCTACATGAAAGAGTTTATTTGGGTTTACGGTACCAGAGGGAAAGCCCATAATGGTGAGGGAGACCTGGCAGCAGGCCGCTGCAACGAGAAGCTGAAAGCTCACATCTTCAGCCACAACCAGGAAGCAGAGAGAGCAAACTAGAAAAGTGTGAGGCGGTAAACTCTAAAAGCCCCGTGCCTGATGACCTATTTCCTCTAGTAAGACTCTGCCTCCTAGAGGTTCCATAAACTTCCCCAAACAGCGCCACCTTCTGGGGGACCACGTTTAGATACATGAGCCTGTTGGGGACATTCTCCAGCTAGCATGGATTGCCTGCCTCAAAACCTTTATTGGGGAGAGAATGAAAGGATTGCTCCTCCCCCCCCCCCTTTTTTTCCCTTTTGATGCCCATGACGTCATCTGACTTTTACTTTCTCTGGGGGTGAGGACAGTGGTACCATTCTCAGGAAGTAGCAAAGAATAGTGACTTCTTGGTGGGGTAGGAGGACCCCACCTGTCAGAGGTCATAGGGAGGGGAATAAAATGGAAAAGGGAGGGTGGGAACAGGAAGATAAGAGCAAGGGGATTACAATGTAATGTGAATTATTTATTTATTTATTTATTTATTTATTTATTTATTTATTTAAAAGAATGTTGACTTCTCCTTGCACAGTCCAAAGAAGAGAAAGATGGCTGGCAACATGTAGCCCAGGGTGCCTCATGGCTGACTCAGCCCTGGATTGATTTAGCTGCATTTCCCACTGTAAATCTTCATGGCATCCGCCCTCCTTCAATTAGTGTGGGCTGCAGGCATGCAAATTCTTTTTTTTTTTTTTTACATTAGCCTAAGAAAAACATAATTAAGAAGTTGTCTGCCCAAGTGGGGAGGGGAGAGAACATAATGTCTCCAGGGGCCAAACTGAAGATGACTTTTGCACTCAGCACTGGTGGGGATTAGCCACGCCTCGGCATCCTCATTAGCATAGACGATCAGTTCTTGCGCTCTGGCCCCCACGTGGGGCTTGCTGAAATCCTTGGGGCTTGCAGGACCCAAAGAGGCAGCGGCTCTCCACAAAGCCCACTTTCAAAACGGCCCCTTTTGCAAAGCACAGCCTTGGAGCGGCTCTTTGATGTTTATTAATTCTGTCTGCCCTTCCCAAACCAATTGAATTAATTCCTTAGTCTCATGAACCGTAAAACTGATACGCTTCTCCAGGCGTACGGAAAAATCTGTCGCCTTTGACAATTTGACATGCATTTTTCTGTAGCAATTGAGAAGTGGATGAGAGCCCCGCTCGGTTAAAGGCTGCGAGCAGAGCTTTCCCCTGGCTTCAAAGAGTAAGACTTCACGCCATCAGGAAGGACCTATCAACACAGATTAAGAACTCATACTATGTTTTGTGGCACTGCTGGTTGCGGGTTCTGCGTGAAGGAGAAACTTCATTTAAGAACCGTTGTCAACATCCACAGCTGTCAGTCCGTGATCTGTGTGAATTCGCTGAACAGCAGTTAGTCACATTGTTACTTCTCTTCTGAATCACTGCACTTAGTGTTTCTGACACAAACAGCATCTTACTTAAAAACAAGATTGGGCTTGAGAGACGGATCCGCAGGTAAGGGCGCTTGTTCCCTTTAGAGAAGACCAGTGTTCAGTTCCCAGCTCCCACAAGGCAGCTCACAGCCCCTGTAACTGCAGCTGCAGGGGATCTAACGCCCCCTTCTGGGCTCCACGGGTAACAACACACACACAGGACTAAAAATTCTTTAAAAGGGAACAAGATAAAGGAAGCCCAGTTGTTATTCCTTTATCCTTTGTGTTTCTTACAGACTTCCCCTTTAGCTGTTGGCTGTGGCATGGTTTGTTTCCTGGTACATTACTCATGCGCCACTATTCTAGAAACTTCTAAGCCAGGAACCCAGACTCAAAACATCCTGCAGAGTCTTGAATCAGCCTATGCGAAGAAGGATTAGGCTCATGGAAAGCAGCTGTTTCCCCCACCAGAATCAAAGTCTGGATATCTGGACCCCAGCACATCTGCATCGGTGACTCTGGTTTCGCCCATTTCTCGGTTTTGAAGTGGATGATTTTGCTGGTTAGGTTTTGTCAATAAGCTACAGTCATGCTGGAAGAGGCAGCCTCAGACTAAGGATTGCCTCCATCAGCTTGGCCTGCGGGCAAGTCTGTAGGGTAGTCCTTTGATTGATGGTGAAGTGAGAGGGTCCAGCCTACCTGGGCAGGTGGTCTTGAGCTATATAAGGAAGCATGCTGAACAAGCCACGAAGAGCAAGCCAGTAAGCAGCACCCGTCCGGTGGCCTCTGCATCAGCTCCTGCCTCCAAGTTCCTGCCCTGCTTGAGTTGCCACCCTGCCTTCTTCACACAGACTGTGTGCTGTAAGCTGAAATAAACCCTTTCCTCCCTACGTTGCTTTTGGCACAGTGTCCTATCACAGCAACAGAATGCAAGCCAAGGGAGTGGTCCTTCTAAAAGGAGTTTGGCCTGAAGACTCAAGGCAGCATGTCTACAGGCCAGATCCAGTCAAAGAATACATGTTGTTTACAAGCTTAGCATGTCAGCATTTGAGGGGAAGGAAAAAAAGAAAAACAAAAAACCCTGAAGTATCTTCATCAGAAGTCATTCTGGTCTACATTTCAAAACTCAATGCTGAGTCAGGATGGGGAAGAAATATGCACGTGCCACAGTGGAGAGGAGCCTGCTGGCATCAAACTACATGGACCCAGACAGACAGACAGACAGACAGACAGGACTACCCAGAGTGTGATTCAGTTCATGGGACTCAGTCATGAAGGAGAAATCCATGGATAGGAATTAGGTGACTGATTGAGGCTGGAGGTGGGGATATGTGAGGACAGCTAAACGATACATAGTTTCTTTTGGGTGGGATAAAAATTATCTTTAAAGTGTAGCAGTGTTGCACAGATCTGTGAGTAGGTTAAAAGCCAATACATAATGACTCTAAAAGAGTGGACTGTGTGGACTGTGACTCCTATGTCAACTAACTGTCCCCATGTGTTCAGTGTGAGACTAAAATTGTGGCAGACCTCAAATATAGGGGGACCATATTTGGAAATCAGTAAACACCTGTTGAAGGACCATTCCAAAATCAAATTTATGTCGACCCCCTAAGAGCCTCCAGGGAGATGGGCTGTGATCTTTCTATTCACTCTTTTGGCTAGGTTAATTTTTTTTTGTCCTGTTTTTATGCTGTTTTGCTTTTAAGACAGGATCTCCTGTAGCCCAGGTTGATCTTGAATTCCTCTGTAGCCAAAGTTACCCCTTAACTCCTGATCTTCTGCCTCTGCCTCCCAAGTGTTGAGCTTACAAGCTTGGACCAACATTACCTGACTGCTGTGGGTTTTGTTTTGTTCTTTTATTGTTTAATATCCCACCAGGGTTGGAGGCCATGCACTCCGTGGTACCTACCAAAAATTAAAAAAGGAAGGAATCTGTCATTTATGGCGTGTCCTGGGTCACCCAACCATCTTTAGCCTCACACATACAGTCGGAGAAGCAGTGGGCTTGCCTCTGCTTCTTGCCGATTCCTCTCTATACAACTGTAATCTTGAGGGTGAAATTGGCTTAAAGCTTTAAGCTCATTAGCTTGATTTTGTCTTCCTTGTGAAAGGGAATTCACACACCCATTGTGTGAGGAAGAGGATAATCCTGCCCAATACAAGCAAGCACAGGGGTTCAAACAACCTACTAACAAGGGGGAAGCATTGGGGGCCTGGGGAGCCGACCCCATTTGGTACCATAGATTTATTCAAAATGTGCTTTCCTGGTAGAGATGAGGTTCTTTTTATTATCCTCAGTTTGCTTCTTTTGTAGCAGCTAATACAATAAGTAAAACACACACCCTCAACGACCCCCAGAAGTGCACGGTCCAGAGGTTTAGCAGATTTCTAACCTCACTCCATGGCAGTGACATAGTGCCCCAGGTTACCCCCCTAAGTCAGAAACTCCTTCTTGAGGGATCTCAGTCCTACTATCTAATCAGTTTAAGGAGTTAATTAAACAGCTGTCACTCCGATGCTTAATTCCCAAACTAGATGCTAAGGAAGATTTGAAATTAGTTATGCAAAAATCAAGACTTGCTATGGTGACGCTGGGAGAATTGTTCAGCAGGCTGGGATATACGGAGCCTGAGTCCCTGAGAACAGAGGCTGGGGGTGGGGGGTACCCAGAAAGTCCTGGGAGAAATGCCTGCCTCCCTCGACTGAGGCCAGACAGCTAGGCAAGAGGTGATAACACCACTGTCTTTGTCAGACATGAGCACAGTCTACCAGGAAGAGACTTACGGTGCACCTGCGGGTCACCTTACACGTGCTTTGTTCCAGTTTTCATAAAAGGTAGGCCACACAGCAAAGTCAGGATTTCACATAAAAACATTAACTCTCAGCTCCTCTGCAGAAATCCAGACATGAGCAAACTGTCCTCATGTCGGAAAGGTTGCAATTAGCTGGGTCTAAAACCGTCCCCTTTGAATCGGGTGTGAGATTCTCCTTATCAAATGATGTGATCACCTCCATCCCCGGGCACAGCCTGAGTTGGGTTCCCAGTTTAGCTACTGTCAGAGGCAAACTGTACAAGAAGTTCTATTCCCTCGAGATGCTCAGGCTGGGACCTTGAGGCTCTGAGAACCCCCGTGGAGAGGCCAGGAGCTGAAGCAGTTGAGGCAGGTATCCCTCCATACCCTCCTGAGGGGAAAAAATGTGGATTGGATGGCCATGAAACAGGACAGGAGGCGAGGTCTTTGTGTTTCACTCGCCCATCTTCACTGGGAGCCTCTGATGCTGGGGACACTGCTGCAGCACTTAACATTCACGGCTGGGGAGCCTGGATTCAGTCTCCGACTTGATGCTGCAGTAACGCACAGCTGAGCCCACTCACACAGCTCCCAGAGCACCCATGCAGTGCAGCCTGCGGGGCCTCAAAGCCTCTAGCTGCTCATTGCTGATGAGATGTTGTTATCTGTCCCTGGTTTGAGTAACAAGTCCGTGCCTTGGGGAGGGTACGTGTGCAAAATGCATGCTTTTAATCCTAAAGTCGGCATCTATCTGAGCAGTGGCCATGGATGCTGAGAGACGCCAGGAGGGCAGGGCGGTCCCATTCCCACCCTGCTCTAACTCCTGATGGAGTCCCCTGAATGTTGTGCTAGATTGTATCTCTCTCTATCCCCATCACTCTCCTCTCCCTCCTCCTCCTCCTCCTCTTCCTCCTCCTCTTTTTCCTTCCCTCCCTTGTCTCTCTAGCCTTTTCCTTTTGCCAAGAGCGTACTGGATCCATATAAGTCGTTGCATACATTATGATACAGTTAGTAATAACCAACCTTATTGAAAAGCTAGTAACATCAATCACTCTTAAGAGCTGAGCTCATTTACTCACGCTGTTCCAATGGATGCGATGTGGAAGCGAGGCTGATGGGAGAGCAAGGTGCAAAGTGATCTGGTGACTTACAAAAAAAAAGCATGCGTGCATGCAGGAAAGGGCAAAGCAGGGACTGTGTAATGCAGGAATGGGAACCCGGACGCTGCACACTGACACACGAACAGACTCCTCTAGACCATCCTTGGCTTTCAGGATGAGGACACTTAGCTCCCAAGAGCTCACATTCCCTCCTCCAAGGTCTCTTTGTTCATACCCGGGCCCCCAAGCTAGAATTCCTATTTTCATTTCTGCTCCCGGAGGCCAGGCATGACTGAAAATCTAGTTAGTCATCAGGTAGAGTCGGCAAAAGAAAGACCAGCATGCTTTGGGGCATCACCAGTCATCGTAGCCTAAGGGCCTACATACACACAACCCTCACTTCACCCCCAGTGACTTGGCAACATTTACAAGATTTATCCTGCAGGTGAGGAAACAAAGGCACAAAGCTGCTTACTCGTTTTTTTCCAAGAGTCACAGAGAAAGCAGGAGCAAGAAATTAGGGTCCCGCAAGCTGGGTAGTCAGCATGTGGCAGGCTGAAGGATGGCCAAGCACTCTTATCTCTCAAGGTAGACAGGGCCTCAAGAACCATTAAGCATGCGCGCGTGAAACACCGGTCATCCACCTTCATTTCTGCTCTAGATCTGAGTAGGTGGCTCCAGTCCAGGGCCCCTTGTCTGGTACATCGAGGTGACGTCTTGGAATTCTTCCAGAGACCTCATTAGTCCCATGTCTGGTAGGTTACTGGTGTGTTTCTGCTATGCCTGCCAACCAGATCCCTCTGTATGCGACTCAGGATCCCTCCTGGCAAGGCAGCTTATTCCCAAAAGTCAGTCTTCTTGGGGAAAAGCCAGGTGAAACCTGCATTTTGCGTTGTATTGTTGCCTCACCTCAGGAGTCACACACAGCTTTCTAGACTCCATCCTTGTGTCCCCGAAGCCAGACTCAGCCTTTCTAGGGCAGTGCCAAAGAGCTATCCAGGAATCAATACGTGATCTTGTTTCCTCCTAGATTTACTGAGTTTTAATTGACAAGAAAATGCTCTACAGCGTGCAGGGTGGTGTTTTTAGTTACGTTCTGAAGTGATAATAGAGCCATGAGCTCACATAGTTTGTTTGATATTGTTACCGGCGTTAGGACATGTAAGCCTGGCTCCATTGGCAGACTTCAAGTATCTAGAACATTCTCATCGACCACAGTCACCCAGCTGAACATCAGATCCCAGAGCGTAACCATCTCCAACCTGCAGTTCGTAGCCTCCTCTATCTGATCTCCCCGGTACCTGATTATAACAGTTTCCTTGAAGTAATAGGCGTATCCAGTAAAGAGACCCAACCAAGACTATGTAATGTGACCAAGGAGAGAGGTCCAAACGCAGCAGAGACAGTGCCTCATATATCATACTGTTATTTGGTTCTTGCGTGATGATTAATCCTAAATATCAGTGTGACACAGCCTAGAGTCACCTGAGAGTCTGAATAAATGACTACCTGAATGAGGTTGGTCTGTATCTATGTCTGAGAGGGATTGGTTGTTCTTACTTGAGTTGATTGAGATGAGAAGCCCCAGCCCACTGTGGGCAGTACTAATCCCTAGGCTTGGGTCTTGGGCTCTGTGAGTAGAGAAAAGTGAGCTGGGCAGTCACTAAACATACATGGGTGCATTCTCTCCCCCGGATGTGATGTAGCCCTCTCTCTTAAGATCCTACCACCGTGATGGAGTCTAACCAGGAGATTGTGAGCTATAAATATACACTTCCACCCCTAGGTTTCTTCTCACGGAGCAGTTTATTACAGCACCAGCAATGAAACTAGAGCAGTAGATTAGATCTAAAAATGGTTCCATCGAGACAAGGTTATATACAGTACGCTATTTCAGTGCGTAGGAGAAACGTTCACAGCACGGGCAGGAGAGTTGGGCTCAAAGGGACATGGGGAAGGGAGTGCTTGTGGACCATCTTTTCAGGAACTGTCGAGCAGGCATGATGTTTTACAACAGTGAACATGTGCGGCTTTGATAAAGCAGTTAAGGGAAAAGAACATAGCTGGGTGTGCCTTGGTGGCACCAAGAAGCCAGCCTAAGTGGCAGTCTACTTAGCTTTTCAAACTCCTCCTGCTCCCTGTTAAGTGGAGAGATGGTCTTATTTCAGGACGAGGGCTAAAATGCAGAATTGTGTGTGCTATGATACTGCCACTTAACCGAGGCACACCTCCCACCCCCCCATCCATTTGATGGAACAGAGAGTGGTTTGTGAATTTGTATGTGTCACAGGCATCAGACTGAGTGATGCTCCCCGCTGGCGAGAAGAGGCACGGGGGCTTATTTATGGCCCTGCAGTCTTACTGCTAATTAGATCTACTATCTCTCTGGTCATCTAATAACTCTCTGGTGTTTAATGTGGTACCCACGAAAACCTCCCAACTCATCACCCTGTCAGTGTTCGCTGCTTATTGAGGGTGTGTGAGTCCAGGGTGGTGCAAACTTCAGACAACAAACAAAAGGCAAGGACAGGGTGGTGAGTTATCACTCTGCTTCTTAGGTTATGGACCTTTGAGGGGGAAGTGGGAGGGCTTTAAGAACTCAACCACACCTAGGAAGAGCATGCTTTGGGGAACACTGGGTCACCAAAATGACTTAAGCTGGGTCTGCCTAAGAAACGGGGACAGTGGGTCACCTAGTGCATGGAGTACATTCTGGGGTTGAGTGTTGTATCACTGAGAATAGATCAGCTTATGTGGCCATGACTTTGAAATCACACTGAACTAGGACAAGAAAACCCTGGTCACTCCTCCTGCCTACCAAGGTCAGCAGGAGACTCCTCTCCACGAAAGGGACTTGGGTGACCTTGGGAGGTCATCTGGAACCTGATTCCTTCAACCTCGTGCATTTGAGCGTTTGACCCAATAAACCCTTTGATAATTTCATAGGTGTATAAAGTGTACCTTGGTCAGATCCACCACCACCTCCTCTCCTCCCCGAGTATGTCTATACCCACCTTAAAAAACAAAACAAACAAACAAACAGAAACTCCATGTCCAATGAAGGGTGCTTACATGTCAGTGTGGGGGGGGACACTCTACCAGTGGCCGCACTCCTGAAGAAAAATGGCTCCCTTTCCCCCAGGCATCATCAGCTACGAATAACTCCTCAGCTAGGAAAGGATGGAGCTTCATGGCCCCCTCCCTGTTCGTGCCGGAATGTCACCTGGCTTGGTCTTGTGCAGGCAACCTTAGCTCCTTCGAGGGAGTTGGTGTGTTCATCAGCCACATCTTGTCCCGAGGACAGAATTCCCCATCTCTTCCCTCCAACCTCTGGCTCTTACAGTCTTCCTCTGTCTCTTCTCAATATTCCCCGAGCCTTGCAGGGGTTGATATCGATGCCCCAGTGAGAACTGAGCCTCCCCAGCACTCCGCTCAGTTCTACTTCTCTGTGTTAACTGTCGCCCACTGCAGAGAGAAGCCTCCTTAACCTTGGTTGACAACAGCCCCGATCATCAGGCTGCCAGCAAAACGGAGGTGGCTATCATTTCTTACAACTGGTAATAATGCAGTTGACCCAAGGGAAGCATCTATAAGGTGGGCCCAGCAAGATGGCTCAGCACATAAAGGGCTTCCGGCCAAATCTAACAATTTGAGTTTGATTCCTAGGTTCCACATAGTGGAAGGAGAGAACAGATTCTCAGAAATTGTACTCTGACCTCCACATGTGTCCATTTTCTCTCTCTCTCTCTCTCTCTCTCTCTCTCTCTCTCTCTCTCTCTCTCTCTCTCTCCTTTCCCTCTCCCTCTCTCTCTCTCTCCCTCTCTTTCTCTCTCTCTCTCTCTCTCTCTCTCTCTCTCTCTCTCTCCTCCCTCTTCCCTCTCTCCCTCCCCTGCCCCTCTCCCTCTGTCTGTCTCTGTCTGTCTGTCTGTCTCTCTCTCTCTGTCTGCCTGTCTGTTTATCTGTCTATCTGTCTGTCTGTCTGTCTCTGTCTCTCTGTGTCTCTGTCTCTCTGTGTCTCTGTCTCTCTCTCTCTCTCTCTCTGTCTCTCTCTGTCTCTGTCTCTCTCTGTCTCTCTCTCTCTCTCTTTCTCTCTCTCTCTCTCTCACACACACACATACACACACACACACACACACACACACACACACACACAATATGCATACTAAAACATTTAAAGTGTGTCCAATGGGGTATTGGAAGGCCTGTGCATTGCCTTTGATTTCAGGAATGTTGCAAAGTGGAGCCTTGTCCTTTAGGGTAAAAATAGCATATGCCAGCCAAGGCCAAGGCTCATCCAAAGGAACTGAGAAGCTGTGAGCCTCGTGAAGGAGGGAAGAAGTGAATCTTATGTTAGGATCAGGGTTGCCATAAGGAAGGTGGTGATGTCGCTTGAAGATAACTTCTGCTTCTGTCTCCCGCAAGCTACTCACAGGACGCTCTGACTTCACATAAAATTCACAAGACTACTTACAAGCTCTGTCCCAAAAGAAGGTGCCTTAGCGCCCCCCCCCAACTTGAATTTAGAGCAGAGAGACCCTTATTCAGTGGCTGCAGGCCAAAGTAAAATGGCTGCTGAGTCAGATGGCACCCAGCTGACCTTACACACATCCAACTGTATCCTGTTATTCCTCCATCAAGAAGGGCCAGGCAAGCTCTGACTTTACAGAATGCGATGGTTGCTGAAAGGCCTCATGGGAACACTGCCAGAGAAAGAGAAGCTGCAATGGCACTGACAAGCCAGGAGCTAGGGCTTGGAGGCTATGGCTGTGCAGAATCTGAGGAGTGTTATGTAGTGTGTTGGGAGCTAGGAAGTCCTGAGTGAATGTGTGTTCTTGACATGGCCTCAGCCATGTCAAAGATCCAAAAACCTCGAACTCCTGGGACAATGTCAAAGCCTTCCAGGGATGAGGCTCAAGAGAAGTGCAAATCTTTCTGGTCCATGTGCAGATGTCGACAGTGTGTGCAGAAATGTCCACCATAGTTTCCCCATATTTATGGCCTGAAGTCTGCTCCCCAATGGACACTGATCCTACTTATATTAGCTAAACCTGCCTCAGTGTGTGGCTGTATATAACAACCCCGCCTCCTTGTTCATCAGTATGCAATAATCCCACATGCCTGTTCAACTGTATATAAACATATACTATGTATATAATAAACGAGGTGCTGTGGCTTGTCTTTCAGAGAGCCCAGCCCCCCTGATCCGAGCTTTACTGTGTATCTGTGTATTTGTCTTTTCTTCATTCCCTCTTTACCCCGCCAGGTCAGTCGCTGAAGCCATGCAGCCTGCTCAGCACCTTCCAACATTATTAAGGATAGCCAGTGTAGTTTTTCAGCCCAGTACCAGCCCAATTCCACTGCACCATGCAACTAGGCCACATGGTGAGCCAGGGACAAATCTCTTGTCTCACCTCTAAAGGAAAAGTTTAATAGGAAAAAAATGTATGCTTTTATGAGTTCTCAGGAGTGAGTGAGTGAGTGAGTGAGTTTTATGCATGCACGTGCTGCATTAGAGGGGCTGTGGGCGTGTGAGCTCAGTCACAATAGCATTCGGTCGCCAGAGCCCAGGGAAAGCCTGGTAAGTCACAAGGAGTGAAAAGAGAGAATAGAGTGGAGCAAGCAAGGCTCCTCTCATCTTCTTGGTGGCCTCACCAATCTCAGCTCTTATAGGTTGTAACCGTTGTATACAAGGTTAGAACTATGTAGGTCACTAACGCAAGGATTCAGAAGCTGGAGTTCACCATACAAGTCTCACCTTCATTTCCCCCTTGGGGGAAATCTAAGAAGCAGGAATGTTGCCTGTCTCATCTGGTGATGTGAAGGTCGCAGAGTCAGTACTTGCAGTGTTCTTACGAGGGTGCTGGGTACATAGTAAAATTCATATGCACAGTGTTAGTTATGAATTTACGACATCGCTATCCCCATTGCATCCTCTCTACAAAATCCAGATGTCCACAGAAGTGCCTCTCAGCAGCTGGTTGCCATCAACACTTGGCTTCCTGTGCCCAGGTAAAAGGCCGGGTCTTTTGCAGGGAGGCAGGAAGAGGTATCCAGATGACAGGTCATCTGGGGATTAGATAATGGATAATATGTTTGTTCTTCCAGGAGGCTGAGATCCTGAACACCGCCATCCTCACTGGGAAGACGGTGGCTGTCCCTGTGAAGGTGATCTCGGTAGAGGAAGATGGCACAGTACAAGGTCTGTCGGACTCGGTGGAGTGCAGGTCATCCGACGAAGACGTGGTTAAGGCAAGTGGTCAGTTCCTCACCCATGCAGAGACCCATAGGTACATGAGCATGGGTGTGTATCCCCAGCTGGGATCTGTGGGGTCTTCTGGGTTCTTCCCGTTGTGGTTTCTCTGCAACTCAAATCAGGAGTGTCTCCCAGCCCAAAGACAAAAAGGGCAAACGCTGCTCTAGCCCCCCATCTGGGCTGTGGGAACCTTTCTTCTGAGCCTTTGTCACCTGGCTTTGGTCTTTTCTCAGACCCTGGGAAGCAGCAAGTGGGACGTGGGGACCACATACACCCCTCTCAGACTGACAACAGAAATTTCTTTCCACCCACTTGAGCTATAAAGGTATGGGAAGGAGAGTCAGGACCTGGACCAGTGTACACGCAGCCATGCTCCATGATGCGTTTACGGCCGGATGGCCTGTAAGAAATCGACAAAGGCATAAAGTTTATGATTACGACCAACTTTGATTTACAAAGCCAGCCACTGGAGAGAGAGGAGTTGACTCCCAGCCACTGGCCCTCCCACTCAATTCTATATGAGGGAGGGACACCACACACATCACACCCTAGGCCATCCCTCTGTTCTATTCATCATTCCATTCTTCCTCCCTAGCTCTTCTTTCTCTTTTTAAATTGAAAGCAAAAAAAAAAAAAAAAAAAAAAAAAAAAAAAAGTCAAGACAAAAGCATGCAGGGAGAAGCCTTAGGGCAAGGACTCCAGTCTGGAATCTGTCAGCAAGGTTCCAGACAATCCAGGGTCGGGTGGGGGGATTTTTATAGCTGCCATGACCAACTCCACAGCCAGAGCCATGGTAAACAGATGTCGCATCACATCCTTGAGGTAAACAAGGATGCTGAAGGAGGTTTCTAAGCATTCCTAGGGCTTCCTTCTTACCAAATCCAGAAAGAATAGCACACAGTGCCCCAGGGTTTCTGGATACGAGTCACTGTAGCCTATGTGCCCAGAATGGAACCTCCAGAGATTGAGCATCACTAGTAATTTGGGAAACAATCAATAAACACAAATAGGATCTTTTCTTAGTGTTAGTTTCTTCTCGGGATGCCAGGACCACCAAGAGGCACGCTTATCCAGAGCTGAGAGGAAAGAGATCTGCAGGAGAATGACACAGTTGTGTGGCACTTTCCATAACATGCCATCCCAATTTACATCTTCCAGAGTCCTCTTTATAGCACACGGCCAATCCTTCTGTGTCTCTGAGCATCATCTCAGCTCATCTTTCAGTTCTCTCTTTCTGTCTCCCACATCTAGTCTTCTACAAAAAAAAACTTTCTGGGGATTTCCTAGGCGATCAAATTCAATACCTCTTCTCTGGGATGGGTTCCCATCCTGATCCAGGACACTGTGGACTCTACATCCAGGAATGACCTATGACCTTCTCCTCCCATTCCCAGAGTGACCCATGCCCACATCCCTTCCCCACCTCTACGTCAATGCAGCATCCAGGATGGTCAGAGACATCCCCACAGTAGCACTCAGATACTGAGAACCATCCGCTAGCTTCCCTTCTGACTCGGAGTACCCAGACTGCACACCTCATACCAACCTCGGGCTCGTTATGCACCCTCCCCATCCATCACTCTGGCCACCAGAGTCTCTGTGGTTTGTTTGAGGCTCATTTTGCTCTGCTAAAGATTGAAAATAGGCAAGAAAACACCACTTAAGAAAAGCCTTTGACTGAGCCTAATGCTGCATCCCAGTAATAGGATCTCCCAACTGACTGGAAGAGTCAGCCCAACCTTCTTCTTTTTTTTTTCTTTTCTTTTCTTTTTAATTAATTTATTCATATTACATCTCAGTTGTTAGCCCATCCCTTGTATCCTCCCATTCCTCCCTTCCTCCCACTTCCCCCCTACTCCCCTCCCCTATGTCTGTGTCTGAGGGGGACCTCCTCCCCCTGTATATGCTCATAGGGTATCAAGTCTCTCCTTGATGACCTATTATCCTTCCTCTGAGTGCCACCAGGCATCTCCATCCAAGGGACATGTTCAAATATGGGGCACCAGAGTTTGTGTGAAAGTCAGATCTCCTTCTCCACTCAACAGTGGAGAATGTCCTGTCCATCAGCTAGTCTGGGTAGGGGTTCGAGGTTTACTGCCTATATTTTCCTTGGCTGTTGCCATAGTTTGCGGAGGACCCCAGGGCCCAGACTCACATGTAGTTTTCCAGGACCCACTGGATCCTTCTATTTCCTCATTCTCCCAGATTTCTCACACCTAAAGTCTCAATAGGATGTCCTCCCCTCTTACCCACTTTCCTGGTAGGTACAGTTTTTTTATGAGGACGAACAACTTGGACTAGTGTCTCGATATAAGTGAGTATATACCATTTAGCTCTTTTTGCTTCTGTGTGAACTCACTCATTATGACAATTTCTAGTTCAATCCATTTGTCCACAAATTTTGGAAATTCCTTGTTTTTAATAGCTGAGTAGTATTCCATAGTGTAGATGTACCACAGTTTTTTTATCCAGCCTTCTTATATAATCAAAAAGAAACCTGAGGTATGTGCCATCCGCGGGCCTTCTGCTAGACACCACAGATAAGGCTCCCCCTGGTGCTCCTCAGGCCTGAGTGGGAATGGCTACTGAGTTTAACTGAAGCTTGTGACCGCAGAAGGCACTTGCTCAAGCTGCCTAAACATCTGGGCCTGGGACAGCGCCCCTTGGAGCTGGACTTGTGCCTTGGCAGCAAGGCCCTGTGGTTACTATGTAGCTTCCTTGAGACTTCTTGCCATGTCCCAAGCAGGCCTGGCTGTAATGAAGGCTGGCCTCTCAGCTGCTCAGCTGATAGTCCTCTGCTGAAGCAAGCCATCCAGAGCACCAAGGGAGTCTGACAGCTCTCAGTCAAGGAGCCAAATCACCACAGCCTCCAACATCTTAGC